>NW_028323701.1:0-33260 GCF_984573655.1 Nuphar pumila | reverse complement strand
ACCTAGGCGACTGTCGTGGACATGTCAGCCATGCGAACGGGTTGCGAGCATGCAGGTGATGGTGTGGAAGACGAACTTCGACCGCCATCTCGACGACTTCGTCTTGACTCACATCTCCAAGGGCGAAACGGAGTTGACTCATGATAGTCAAATCTTCGCAGATCCCCAGGCCCCAGTGTCAAGCCCTCAGCCCAGTCGGAAAAAGCGGGGAAAATGGTGAATCCTGTGAAGCAGCAGGCACAGGGCGCTCCCCAAGCTGCTACCAGCTCTGATGGCCCTCTAGAAGCCACTTTCGCCGACAACCTGCACATCGGGGTACGTCCCTTGCGCGCTAGGGTGAAAGTGGCAGTGGTCTTGGCTCGAGGCAAGTCTTGCTTTCTCCATGAGTGCATATGTCAGGTTGAGTCCGCCTAGACTGGAGTGCTGACTTTCTCACAGGCAGGCACCCGGTTCACGTGACAGTAGGTAAACCATGTCAACTGGGAATAGTGCAGTGCAAATTCCAGAGATGCGGAGGGATAGGATGGAGATTAGTGTGGGTAGTCAGGTCCCTACCGTTGGGCATTCCTTCTGGGCTTGCTTCTGGGAGTCTTGCCAACGGACAATCCTCAGTTTTGTGAGGCCGCGTATTTCAAGGCAAGAAGATGCTTTGCCCTTTGCTGATGCGGTGCTGCTTGCAGAATGTCACCACAGTGCGAGCCACTGGCGATGGCGAGTACGAGGCAGAGTTACCTCCTCCCATGGCGCTTTCAGAATTGCCACCCGCACTGGCCGCGACATTGCAGCACATCGTCAACAAGTTGGACATGGTCACACAGGTAGTGGGCATGGTGGAAGAGCGGCTAAGCTTGAATGAGGACAAACTTATGATGCTTGAGCAACATCTCAGGGCCGTTGCGACCATCGACACCCTACAATGAGCCAGCTGCAGAGGCTGCAGAAACTGCTGCTCCTTCAGCACAGCGAGACTTAACACACGTGACCGATGGCAATTGACGAAGCAAATGAGTTACACGGTGCAGTCTTACCTCCCGTGATAACCTGGTCTCGACTTGAACTAGCAAGGCTTGTAATACATCATGTCCCAAAACCCCCGTCAGGCAGGAGATGCAACCTCAATTGGTCTTGGCATTAACAAATTTGGATGGCAAGCTAACCTCATCATCGCCCTCTCCTGCTAACGCACTAATTTTACAACTCAGCAATGGATCTGCACGCGTAGTCGCCGATATTGACAGCAAACGATGCTCTTGCCTGCAGCATGCACCTGCTGGCACAAGCGCTGTGCACAGAATGCGTTGAAACTGATGTGCCAACTAGAAGCATAGCATCACATTCCTCTGCGAGCTGGGGTGGCAAGCTTGGCTTTCTCCACTGGTACTGAGTCCCCAAAAAATACAACATTCCGGCTTGAGGATGCCCCCACATTGTTGACACGGTGGGGACTACAAAGTTCTTGCCAGCATCGGCCAGCTCTACATCTCTCCGTCCCGGCCCGACGAACCAGAACCTTTGCATGCTCCTGCACAAATCATGGCATACTTAGCACTCTTGTACAGTCTCACCACGCAGACTGAGATGCTGTCCAGAAGCTGCAACTGAACGCAATAAAGCACATCCCAATACTGTCTCAGACAAGGATGACCTGAAAATTGCGGTGAGACATTTCATTGTCGTGCCAGGAGCAGCACTACACACATGGGCGGCATCACCCCACAAACCTCCCTCAGACGGCCGGCCGATCACTGTGACGAGCGCATTCAATTGCATTTTTTGTCCAGTCATGTTTCTTATCAAGCACCTTGCATGCGTTTTGCCAGGTTCGACAAGCACAAGGGCACGCGACTCTTGCACCGGAATCCATCTGGGCATGTAGCACATTCAAAACGCTTGAATGACGTGTCCGATCCCAAGTTGATATTACAGATGGTAATGCCTCGACAAGGAATTGATCACCCTTGCCAGTTGGCAATGTCCATGTGGATGAGGTAGTGTAATCGAAAGACACACCATGTTGCAGCGAGTGCAGAGGTCGTACCGTAGCAGTGCCCTCGATGCCACGTGCATGACGGTCCACGGCATCAGCTTTGTCCAGGCGCACAAGCTCATCCATCAGTGCTGCAGACTCTGGATTGAGGCGCTCAAGCACCTTTTGAAACTCAAACCGATCGCCGCTCCAACCGCAGCTCATGCACCTCACCCTGCACCAACAATTGCGACATAACTTGCCTCTGCACAACATCATACCGCCCGGAAGCAAAGCCAAGCACTTCAGAATCGCTGTGCGCATTCCCCAGCGCCTACCTTGCAGGACTGGCGGGTGAGGCATGCCGGTACAATCGTCACCATACCGGCCGATATCATCTCGTAAACAACGACGCCTGACAAGCCTGTTTGGCAAAGTGCTGTATAATGTGGATTCTATACACAGAGAGCTTCGTGCCACATGAAGTGCTGTAGAATTTGAAAGAGGGCTTTTTTCCTGTGCTGCGGTGAGCCTGTGCCTGTCTATGTGTTCCATTTCCATAAAGAACACAGCGCTTGGTTGTGTGACAAAGCGAGCGACTCGGCGCACATCGTCGACAACAACGACAGGGATGACTGGTATGCAATCCATGCTAGCAGGATGTCAAGGAAATTTATTTGCAAACACATGTGCCCGATACATATGCGCGAAACATATCCCAAGAACTGCGTTATCAGAAGAGATAATCATCTATGGCTACCTGAGGAGAGATGCTGCGAGCTCACCTGTGTGTGGTGCCATGGATTTCCAGGACATCTGACGCACCGGCCTTCTGATGAAGGCAGTCCACGTTTTGGGTCAGCACACGTGAGATCCAGCCTCGCTGCTGGAGACGTGCGATGCCCTCGTGTGCGCCGTTTGGCTGTACATTTGAAAATCTCGGCCCACCCAATGAAACTCCTTGCCCAGTAGCGTCTTTGAGCTTGCGCGGGTCGCCATGAACTGCAAGCACCAAGTGCACAGATCAGCTCATCATCAAAACAAGAGGGATTCGCAGACACAGTGCTGCACGCTCCATGTCACATTGCCGGGGTGCAACCCATGGGTGCTTGTGATGGGACCCTGAAGACATAATTTGTGGAATAAAAACCATGGCATGCAGGATTGTCCCGAGCAACCCAGAAACATCGCGCGCTCTATTGCACAATCGTAAGACGGTTCTGTCGCCTGTAACTCACGCTTTCAGTCGGTCGACTGCACGGACTCCCCTTCCCCCGCGCTCCCCAAACAGCAGGGACCCATGCTGAGGGCCGGTCATGCTTCACTCATTCCCATGTCCCACGTACGTAACAAGCGAGATGCGCACGCAGCACCTGTTGATGCGTCATCGGCTTGAACCCCGTTGTGTACGCTCCGTTGACTCCTCGGTAGTCGGGAATGTTGGACTCCGTACTGACCCCTGCTCCAGTGATGAGCAACAGTCGGGAATGGAGCTGCACATAGTCTGCTAGCAGTTCGAGCTCGCTCAGCGAAATGGGAGGTGCAGCCGGTGCAGTTTCTGCTAGAGCAACGAGCCCTGCACTCACACGAAAATTGCCGCCAAGCTGGGATGCTACCGCTGTGAGACAGTGATTCAGACGAGTCGTCTCAGACGACCTGCACACCTCCCCGGCCCCCCCGTTCCCCTACACTGCCTTACTCGTGGTGCGCAGTACCATTACGATGCGTGCATATCAAGATTTGCTCCAGCACAGCAGTTCGCAAGGTTACGTTCTTGCCGTGCATCACGTGCAGGCCAGCTGTCCTGCAACGGCACGAGCGACGTGGCAACAGCGATAACAACATCAGCCGATACTTCAGCCACAATGCATCCAACGCGATCATGAGGGGCCACGGGCTACGTGGGTGCAAGCCAACGGACCCTCAGTCCCACAGCGTGTATCTTTCCGAGCGAAAGTGCCTGAAATAACGGATTATTACCTCGAGAATGCCCTGGATGCGCGTGCGGCAGTTGAATATCCGATCTGCAAGTAGGTACGCTTGTGAACGGTTCAATCCTGAGGCACTGCTTCGGGGTGCAAGGAGCGCCAAGGAACGACATGAACGGGGCATAAGGTACCATAGATACCTTACCTGCAGGATGGCGAGTGTAAGCTTGCGCGCCCGATGGCTCTTGCCAGTGACCTGTATGTCATAGTTGCCTTGGACAGGGTTTGGGGTGCACCATGGACTTGCACTAGCACATGCCAACTGGATGCGGCACACATCCTGGCAAGAGCCATGTTCACTTTCATGGACAACATTGGTTGTGTTCCGGATTCGCTTGGCCAAATTCGATACGCCTCGTAGCATAACTACCCACAGCCTATTCCGTTGAATAGCCAGGCAGCATTTGCATGCCACGTGATTGTGCACGTGCTATGCGGAAATGCATTGGGCGCGGCTGATGCAGATAGGTTCAGCTTCCAGCGAGAATACAGGAATATGGGCATCAGTGTGAAAGATTTTTGATACGTCAACTGCCATGCACATTACATTGTATTGGCAGCCATACTTACATCACAGCACTGAGACAGTTCGTCCGGTACTGACGTTCCATATATCTACAGTCCATTCTTGCCGAAGGAGCACTGTGCTTCGCATCCAAATTTTATAAACACAAACGATGACGTACTTTGCCTCCAGTCCGCAGAATTTTCACTCGGGAGTGCGCACGAGCTTGCGCGCCAGGGTATCTTGTGCCTGCCCAACCGCCACGGCCACAGACCTGAGAGGATCGCAAATACCGTCTGGAATAACGTCAAACATAAGTGTCACAAGTCAGTTATCCAAAGTGCCGACGCGCGCTGCTTACACTGGCGTCCTTCGCGTACTTGTACATCAACAGCAAGGTGCGTCTCAACTCAGACATGCATCTTCGTGGCAAATGTGTCTTTTAAGGCATTTGTGCGCAATGGAAAAGCAAAACTCCAATTATGACATGTATGTAAAATACAATGGAGACTAATCTGCCTAAGTTTCCGCCTGGATTGCCAGTGCTCGTACGTAAGTTTCAATGCAGTACATGATGCTCGACGCCTTCTGAGGAGCACGTTCAAGTCCAGCATACTGTAGGGTGGTTATGCAACAAAAATAGAGGACCTTGAGTTGTTTCTGAGGTTCGTTCACCTTGCGTACGAGTGAGCGCTGGATCGCCTACATAGTAATCCAATGTACGTCGTCCCTGGACTCCAGTGCCACCACTTCCGCTTGTGACGTCGCGCATTCGCAAACGTCGTCACGACGAGTAAGTATACACCCATAGCAACGCACATCGGCACGACAAAGACAGCATTAACAAATGGCACGTCGCGTGTTGGCTCTTTGTCTCCTGTCATCAGGGATTCGACGCGGGCTGGGAACTTCGTCACACGTGAAGCGGTTTCCGCCCGGATCGCATCATGCGGTTACCTAAGAGCTTGCTGTCGTCGGAAATGAGACGTGCACATATTCCAGCACTTTACAGTTTGCTTGTTTTTTGTTTGCGCCTGAAATTTCCTGATGTTCGCAGAGGGAGAGGTCCAGAAGTTACCGAGAATAAAGCCTGGCCGCAACGATGAACAGATGTGGGCAACTCTCAGGAAGATGAGCACAGGCAGTGAAGTGGACGGTATCAACATGTATAGGTCGCATATTGCTGATCACTTGGCGTGTATGGACCCACATGCTGAGCATTGAGCCGAGGCGCCACATCCCCTTGTTTGCCAATTGCATTGCTTAAACCTCATTGCTTGATACAACTCTGTCAATCTGTGGAGATTTTCTTAATAGTCCAGCAGCAGATTTTCAACGTCGTTGACTATGCATGTACCCCTAGTAGGTAGTTTGTTTGCGTGCTCAAACAACTGCCCAGAATCCACAGCCGCGTCTGCCTGCAGCCGAGATGCTGCTGGGACATCCGCGTCTTGTGAATAAAACATGTTGTTGAAGCAACATGCTCGGTAGACAGATTACGCATAGCAACCCTGTTAATGTCCCTATGAAATACCGATGGCGTAGCAAAGTGTTGGTACATCTTCATGTTGTGTGAGAATGATCATGAATGTGTAAAATCTGTCTAAATGATGTTCTCACATTGTCCGGTAAACCACCGACTGCAATTCACACGCTGCTAAGTTCCGGTTATTTAAAAGGGAACAAAGCATGCTGTTTAGTCATGAGATCAGGCTTGGCTGTCTATGCCGCCATGTTAACCACCTTCCTTGGGCTGGGGTAGTTCTTTTCATGTGATGTGACATGCGAGCAGCCTGTTTGATCAGCAATGGCACTGCGGCCGTGCATCACGTAAGCATGGACCGGTCTCAGCCATCTTTTGTCTCAAAAGCTTCAACATGCTGATTGTTTGTGAAGGAGTCCTTGAACTGCTCTTCTTGGCCATGGGGAGCTCCTGCAGTGCAAAATGACCCTGTCACCATGCGGCATGTGTGATCAACTGCATTTTTCATGTAGTCGGTGATCGAACACCTGCAGCTACGATAGCTTGCCGACAATTTCTGTAAAGTCTTTCTAGGTCTCTTGATTGCTGGAGGCAAACTCTCTTGTATGTTGAGAGCGTTAAAATTGCCGGCGCTGGTCATGTCAAAGAAGATCGGATTCAAAGCAGTTGCAAATCATTGTTCGGGCACGTGTGGCGGCCAATTGCAGATCAGCAAGGTCTGTGGGCGATTCCAGGCAACTGCGGTGTTCTTATCGGCCAATCCAGAGGAATCTTTGGCTGTTTCTCTCCCAAACAGCCATTTCGGATCAATAACAAACTCTGATCACTCCAATCTGCTGATCAGTACTGTCCTGGAGTAAGGATGCGCATCCATCTCCTCCTTTTCTGTCAAGGTTTGACCAATACCAATGGCATGGATATGAATCAGCATCAGGTTGCCGACCTTGGAACAAGAGTACTTCACAAGTGCATGTGCATCATGCCAGCTGACACACCTTCGTTTGTGAAGTAGTCTTCACATTCTCGTTTGTGCAAGTTCTTGCAGTTCATGTTCAAGTCTGGTCAAAACCTGCGACGATCAGCGCTTGTGCAGAATCGTATGGCTGACCGAGATTAGCCATCAGACTGTCAACTTGAAAGCGTCCAGCTTGCCGGATACAAACTCCCGCCTGAACTCAGGCGCATGCGCATGTGAGCACCGCGCCAATATGCCGAGCCACCACCCCAGTCAACCCATCACTCATCTTGTCAAGTGAAAAAGAAGTGTGTTGTGACATTGGTTGAAGGCGCGGTTGTAGACGGCCTGAAGAGAGCGCGATCCTGCGCTCACGTGAGGAAAATGACCCGACGAGAGTAGCGACACATTGAGGGCCGCACTGTCCTTCTCACCACCCGAGATTCTACCTGGACGTCGACAGCTTCCTCCAACTGGATAAGACCTTTGATTGCCAAAGTCACCTGAGGTCACATTGTAGGCTGTTCAGCTCAGACGGGAGCTGACTTGAAAGACATGCCAGTACGCTGACTCAATCTGGGTACGCTACAACGCTGTCTGATGGAAATCCCCTTGCTGTTGCCAGTTGGGCCAGCAACCTGGAGGCATCTATCACATTGATGTCAGGGTCAGCAGTTCCTATTGTATGTCAGGTGTGAGGGTCGCATGGGTTCACAGCGTTGCTCCTCGCCACTGTAGGTAGCCTGCTGACCCATCAAATGGAAAACTGTGGTACAATAGATATCCATGCTCAAATTATATCCAATTGACAAACCTTGCACTGCTCCAAGCAACTCATATCAGTGGTCGCATCGTTGGACATAAGGAGATGAGCAGTATTGGACGGTAGGCCCGATGCTGTTGCATCTTACAGTGACGACTGCCAACGCAGTACTCTCAACAACGCTCGCGATCTCCCAATGCTCCCGACCACTCAAATTGCAGGTGGGACATCCAAACATTTGCTTCAAAAGATTAGCACTAGTTTAGTGTTATCGTGACGCGTTGGACCTGAAATGACCACTGCTACGCGCACCTATGACATTTGTGGTGGTCGTAGCTGGCGAGCACCGTTGTCGTAGTTGCTGTAAAACTCACATTGACAGTGACATCGTCAAGCTGGTTAAGTAGGTTAACCGCACCCTCGACATCTGGGGCTTGCTCCAGCTGCGGTGCTGTGACACAAATCCATGAAGAGGTGTCTGAGTGCAAGTACCGTCGACTGTTCCATCTTCCATGACCCACTGGATCGCGCACACCGGCGCGAAGGACGCCGCCTTCAGGTGCAGTCCGCCACCAGAACATGGCAAAATCAATTTTGGCAGTAGGGTGGTGACCAGTGCTGTTCATGGTGACGAGAACCCTCCAGTGGTTCAGCTTGCCGCGACGAGCACTGCCGCCAGCGCCCGCGGTGGCTGCCGCGCCCAGCGATGAGCATCTGCTCCTAAGGCTGCAAAGGCACCCACCATGCCGTGCCTGGAGATGATGACGGGCCCGTTAGAACGTCCCTTTCCGGCAGATGCTTGTGACATGTACATGGTACGCGAAGGACACCCTCGATGTCATGGGCATCTGCCAGCATGAAAGACGAGATTTGACATTTGAAGTTGACGCACATGCCCAGCGTCTCGTCGGTGTCCATTGTGGACGAGGTCTCAAGCGTTGACTCAAAGACGCGCTGTATGTACAAGGTTGTCACTTGATGAACAGTGGAACACGTAAGGTAGGGCCTTAAGGTGATAAGAGACAGCTCCTTCTGAATGCTATTCGGATTACACCTAAGCCAAAGAAAAACACAGCTTTGGAAGATGCAGTGTGTGGCACTTTCAAGTTTTTGAGCGTGCAGGCTGAGTCAGTGCTGTGCGGGGCCGTGTGTGCGGAACCCACGTCTGTGCGGCCAACACGTCTGGATGCATGAGCTTATTGTCATGCCCTGAGAACCAAAGGAAAGGGCGTGCTCCTCAGTATCCTCCGCACACTGGAGATGGGTCTTTGCCCTACAGGGTTCATGTGCAGAACAGATCATTGGCTAGTCGTCTAGAGGGTCGTGTCAGTCTACTCGAAGGAAGACACTCCGGAATGTGGCGCGAGGCTGGCCATTTCGCCCCTCCCCAAAGCTTTCCGTGAGAAGTTTCAGGTCTATCATGCCTGCTCAGGTGACTCTTGGGACAGACCGCTGAGAATTCTGATGAAGAGCTTTCTTGGCGGGAACACCGAAATCAAAGCGCAAGCTGATCTGTTTAGCGGGTGGCGGCACAGCAGCATTCGAGCAGGACAAGACGTTATAGCAGTGTGTTTGACATGCCATGTGCGTGTGCATCCGTCTCCAGACGGCGGCGAGCCACAACTTCGGCCGTCCACCCATACAGGCGACGGTGTCGCAGGAGGCTGTGCCGCACATCATTACATCATTCAAAGGTTCATCAACGCAGCTCTAACTGCAGTGTCCCATTTTAGCGTCTCACACTGTTCTAGACTACCACATCCCTGAAAGTTCTGAAGGATCGGCTCCTCAAGTTCACACCACACAGGAGCTTCGTGCTCGCGCTGACGAAAGATGTCTCGAGATAGCTAGCTACCAAGCTAGGGTGCGCGAGTACTCCACACCTTCCACTAGCCCAGCAAATCACGCGATAGGCAACACAAGCAATGCAATTTGTACACTGCCAGTCTTCGATGCTTCCAACGTCGACGAGACTCGGAAATCATGCCTTTCCTGCGACAGGTGTCTTCACGCCCAGGCACTGGAACCTTTCACCGCCGCCCAACCTTTGTTCGGCCAAACGCAGGCGTACGTTTCTGTCTCGCTGATGTTTGGCTGTGCGTGTAGCCCTGAAACTCTTGATCACGTGCGATTCCATGCTGCCAATGCTCGCCAATGCATCTCTCGAGCAATCTCGTCACGTAACAGGCATCAGCATACTTTCATGCTGCTATGTGCTCACAGATCACAGGCTTGTGTTGCATGACCGCGATGTGGCAGTTACTTGATAATTTCAAAGCATGATTCCCAACAAATTGTATCTTACAGAGCCAGAGCACTCATCGCACTTATGTATGAGGTCTCGTTATTCGATTGGCTACGTGAGCTCTGGACTCGCCTGAGCCTTCTCAAAGAAGTGCAAGCCCTGACTTACCATAGTCCACTGCCATCGTTTTGCAGCGCGGCCGTGCAAGGCGATCGTGGCAGGTCATGTCTATGCTCAATTTATGTCGGTACATGCCGTAAATCAGGCCCTTATCGGCTGCGCAGACATACCCCACATCGGTTTCGTCACCTGTAGGGGTTTTTTCCGACAGGTGTGCGCATTCCAAAAGGTGTGAGTGAGTATTCCGATTTGTCGGTCCACTGACTTCTGACATTTGGATGCAATGCCCTTATCTAGCGCTATGTTTCACTTCCTGCACTGTGTACGTAACCCGGCCATTTGCATCGAGGCAGAACCCTGCCACGCAGGATTCGCTTATCTGGCTTCTGCGTCATGCTCCCACTGTTCTTGCGCAAATGTTTGGTTCCTCGGATATGTTATTGCGCAGTACTTGCTTTGATCATGCACAGTTCGTGCATGCAGCTAGAAATGGGGCAGTCCTGGGTTCCGATTTACCTCAGCCTCCAATGAACCTTCATGTGGCACCTAGCCTGGATAGGCAAGGTTTGCCTCTCCACCCCACAAGCAGTGCATGGAAATTTCTGGACTGGATGTTACTGCTGCAGGCCGTTGAGGTGAAACCACTGGACACATCAAGGATGAACATCAAGAAGGACGTCTCCGAGCTGATTGGCAATACGCCAATGGTGTACCTGAACAAGGTGACCGAGGGCTGCGTGGCCCAGATTGCCGGCAAGCTGGAGATCATGGAGCCCTGCTGCTCTGTCAAGGATCGCATCGGCTTTAACATGATTGCCGAAGCAGAGGAGGCAGGAAAGATCACCCCCGGAAAGACTGTCCTCGTCGAGCCCACATCAGGTGTGTAGCCGCTACAGCATTTGTGATGCTGTGCCCACACGCTTGCACATACGCACATGCAGTGTATAGCGATCCATGCTCCAGAGTCTGTGCCACAGCACGCAGGAAGTGTGGACACCACAAGTGTTCTGCGTATATCTCACCTTCTACTAACCCCTTCGTGTTGATGCAATGACGATTTGAAAATCAAACAGTTGTACAAGCCTTGATAGTCTGCGATGGAACACGTGTACACGGGGGAGCAAGGGGCCCCTAGGTCCATATGCCCACGACGCGATCGCCCGCAGAGCCTCAAGCCGGTGTGTATCTGTTGGAGCATGTTTACATTGAACTCCCCTTTCTTGCCTGCCTCCCGGTTGTCCAACATTACCGATTTCCTCTGCAAGCCACTGACACAGTGTTGCGAGTGCAGGCAACACAGGCATTGCCCTGGCATTCATGGCAGCCACCAAAGGGTACAAGCTGATCCTCACCATGCCGGCATCCATGTCTCAGGAGCGGCGTGTGTTGTTGCGTGCCTTTGGTGCAGAGCTGGTGCTCACGGACCCTGCCCGCGGCATGAAGGCCGCGATCGAGAAGGCCGAGGAGATTGCTCTGGCGACCCCTGACTCCTACATTCTCCAGCAGTTTGAGAACCCCGCCAACCCTAGCATCCACTACAAGACCACTGGCCCAGAAATCTGGCAAACAACCAATGGCAAGGTGCAGCCCCACTGCCGCAGTCATGTGTAGGAATGCCCGCGACATTTGAGTTTCGTGGTCGCAAAGCGTATTATCAGTTTTCAATTTGTTTATTATCATCTGATCATGGCACTATCATGGTCCAATGGCTATGAGTTTCATGGTCGCAGAGCGTATCATCAATTGTCATTATGCTTATAATCATCTGATTCTGGCAATAACATGGCTATGAGATTCCATGGCTGCAAAGCGTATTTTCAGTTTCATTCTGTTCATGATCATCTGGTGATGACAATATTATGGACCAGCGGCTGAGCGCAAAGCAGTTGGAGGGTCACGAGGCTCCCAACCCAGGTGAACGCTCTCCATTCCATGGTCTCCTGTTAAACCTCACGTCCGACTAGGTGCCGCACACTTTGCAGGTGGATATCTTTGTGGCTGGCGTGGGCACAGGGGGAACCATCACCGGAGCCGGCAGGTACTTGAGGGAGCAGAAGCCAGGCATTCAGATCGTGGCGGTGGAACCCACTGAGAGCCCAGTGCTCTCTGGAGGCTCCCCTGGACCCCACAAGATCCAGGGTATTGGGGCTGGCTTTGTCCCAGGCAACCTTGACACCGACATCTACAATGAGGTCATCCAGGTGAGCCATCCGTGGATTCATCGCTTGATTGACTGACTTATCACTCACTGTGTTTATTACACACTAACGCGCACCCCACTCATACCCAAGACAACGGATGACACATTGTCAGCTTGGCTTCGAGCAACTCAATGCCAACGCCATCGGTTTGCTTTCGTCCTCCTTGCGCCTCAGCTATGATTCGGGTCATTGGGTCACCCTGCACAGCACATGATGAAAGGGACACGACATATCTTGTCACATGCATTGCCTCCATTGCCTCAATAGTTCTGATGTCGAAACAGCCTTTTACACTTCAGTGCATTGCCCTGTTGCGTGTACATCTGGTTCTGTATGTGTTCAAGACGGGCGCACAGAGACGAGTGATGTGGGTCAATCGCAAGTGTGGTTGTTGGATCGATACATTGATGCGTTGGGTGTTGCTCAGATTTCCAGCGAAGACTCAATCAACATGGCAAGGAGGCTGGCGCTTGAGGAGGGCCTGATGGTGGGCATCTCCTCAGGTGCTGCTGTTGCAGCAGCGATCGAGCTTGGCAAACGCCCTGAGAATGAAGGCAAGCTGATCGCCGTGGTCCTGCCATCCTTTGGTGAGCGCTACCTGTCGTCCATCCTGTTCCAGTCGCTACGCGACGAAGCCGAGAAGATGACTTTCTAAGCCAAAGCGCACATCGCCTCATCGCAGCAGCTGCCTCGTGGCTAAAGTTCAGATAAGCGGCATCAGTCTTTCTCGACCTCCCTAGGCTACCCTGAAAAGTGGCCGGGGGTAGCCAGGTCGTGACAGTGCGGCTCATGTATGATGGGATGTGTGTTTAGTAGCTCGGTTCAGGGACATCAAGGTTCCCGGCACCAATTTCTATCTCGCGCCCATGATGATGCACTTTTCGTCATTGTATGCTTAGCTGCCGGTGTATTTTTGTAAACTTCATTTGACGGAAGTGTACCGTCAATGCAAGCGGCACATCTTCCATCCCCTCTCCTCGCGAGCTTCATGCTTTTGAGCTGGATCTGGAGAGAGGTGGTGACTTGTGCCTGGGCACAGCTGCTGAGACGCGCGGCTTTCGACGTGTCTTTACCGAGAGACTGTCGGCCGTGATACCAGCATGGACATACCATGGCGAAGTCGATTTAATTGCCTTGTGCTCAATGAGTATAATCAGTGAGGTCCATGCCTACCATAGCATATTTGGTTGTTGGACGGTCACATGTCATGCTTGGACCTTTTGTCCGTTTGTGTGGCAAATCAGATCAGTATTGGTCATGTGCCACATCTGGGAAAAGCTTGTCCAAACCGACGGGCGAATAATAAATGTCACGCATCACGCTGTCTCGGCTGCGGTCCTTCTGTAGCCTGGTGGAATGTAGTACGGTAGAGCACCTCAGCAGCGGCGCCCACCGTCGCCACAATGGCGATCGCCGACGACATCAGCCTGGTTGGCAAAGTTGACGCGCTGCGTGCCGCGTTTCTCGCGCTCACAGGGGCGCAAGGGGTTGCGAGTGTTGGCTTGCGCGTGCAGCCGCTCAAGTGTGCGCTCACCGCGGGCCCCTCGCCGACAATTGCGGCGCTGGCGGCAGACCTGGGCATCATGCATTGCCTGGAGGGAATCACGGTATGCGGCACGCCGATCGGCACGGACAGGTACGAGGCAGCGACCCTGGACGCCCGCGCGGACTCAGTTATCGCACAGATTCACAAACTCAGGGCCTTGCCGGTCAGTCTTCAGGCACACTTTGCCTTGCTCCGATCCTCTCTGTCCCTTCGCATGGCGCACCTCATGCGCACGGTGCCGTGGGGCTCCCTGCAACACAGCGTTGCGCGAGTGGAGGAAGCCATTACAGCGGCCGCGGTTGCGCTTTTTTAGGTGCCTGTAACTGGAGCGCGGTCGGTGAGTGCGATTCAACAGCTCAAACTCCCCTTGCGGCACGGCGGATTCGGTCTGCGCGACGCAACGTCGCTTGTCGCAGACGCGGCGGTTGCGGTGGCCTCCAAAGCGCAAGCGGTTATGAAGGAAGGCCTGGATGCATGCAAGCCTTTCTCGAGCGCGACAAGGCCAAGGTTATTGACCGCTTGGCAACGTGTCTTTGATGATGCATCTGAGGCATGCAAATGGGACCAGAGCGCGCGTGACCTGCCCACCGAGTTTATTGAAGCGGAGCTGCCCGGGGTTCAGAAGTCCGTGTCACGCCTCGTTGGCGATCGCTTGGGCGCAGCCTTCCTTGACGCCTGTGATACTACCACCGCGGAGGGTCGGCGCGCGGCGGCGCGTATCCGCAGCGCGTCCTGTGGACCTGCATCGGCATGGCTGACCGCGCTGCCCACCGCGCCCACTTTACGCCTTAGCAATGGAGAATTCTTTGCAGCGGGGCGTCACCTGCTCGGTCTAGGGGTGACAACGGTGGTGGATGTTCCGCCTTGCCACTGCACCTCCGGCGACTCCACGACGCCGGACCACGCTCTCTCGTGCAACCGCAATGCGGGTGAGGCATCGATGCGCCATAACTACTGGGTTTCGGCCTGGCGCCATGCCATCCACCGTGCGGGCTGCGCGTCTAGCGTGGAACCGCAATACAGCAGCCTTGCAGCTGCGGGGGCGCAAGGGGCTGCAGGTCTTCGTCGCGGGGACATTTTGACTGTCTGGCCTGACGGCCGCGTCCGCGTCATGGACTGCGTTGTTACGCAGCCGGTGGCCGCGTCGTTTGTTCGCGATGCAGCAGAGGTTGCCGGATCCGCGGCAGCAAAGGCGGAGCTGCGGAAGCAACGAGCCTTCGAGGAGTTTGAGGAGGGCTCCGCTTACGACTTCATCCCACTCGCCGTGGAGTCGTTTGGCCGCATGGGCTCCGCCGCCTTGCGTTTCCTTTCGGAGCTTGGCGACTTGGCGGCAGGGGGGGGGAACCGGGTGTCCAACGCTGCCTTCGTACGTGGCGTCCGCCGGGAGCTCAGCTGTGCTTTGTGCAAGGGCAACGTGCGCATGTACTACAAGTCCCTCTCTCGTATCGCCGTGAACGTCGGCTCGGACTTCCATGCAGGGTGTGATGCACCGCAGGAAGATCCCGGCGTGGCTTAGGTTGCTGGTTTTCTTGTGTGTTTTGTCTTTGTTTGTGTCATCGTTTTCAGTGTTAGTTTCCTGTTTTGCCAGCCCTGTCGCTTGTAATATATAGTACGGTAGAGCATCGGGTGTCAAGCAGGGGAACAATGGATTATTGCATGAACCACATGCACCGGCATCTTCTCTTCTGCCTGCCAGCACATAACAAATATTGCAATCCAAATCGCCCCAGGTGCATCCAGATATGAACAGCACCTTGAGGGCCATGAAAGTGGCCCTCAGGATATCAAGTTCAACGGAGCGGACGGTACGAGACCACATGTCATGTCTTCGAAGCCCGAGGCAACCGGCATCTTCTCTTCTGCCTGCCAGCACATAACAAATATTGCAATCCAAATCGCCCCAGGTGCATCCAGATATGAACAGCACCTTGAGGGCCATGAAAGTGGCCCTCAGGATATCAAGTTCAACGGAGCGGACGGTACGAGACCACATGTCATGTCTTCTAAGCCCGAGGCAACAACTCTTTGCAAAAAAACACTAGACTGCTCTCCTGCCACTCAGCCAATGAGCACGGTGGAATATGTCCCTCCCGCATGCAACATCTACCTGTACTTGCAAATCATTGCATAACAGAACTGTGCGGACAAGCATTCAAAGCTCCACGTTCATAAAATAACATCTTCACACAACTATAGCCGCGTCCACATTGGTTGTGCGATGAAGGTCAGGTCACATGGTCCTCAAAATCTTGCATTCATATTCAGTGGGGACATGCAAGCCGCTTGTAATAAAAAAGAGATGCTTATGGCAGTGGTGCGCTGCCTTTCAATAGGCTCAACCCACTGCAAAAAATGCTATGAATGGTGCATCTGATGCTCTGTTTCGCTCAAACTGCCGCACATCTGCGATAAGGCCTTTCATGTGTATCACCTACTGCAGCGGCAAGACACCGAATCATGCCGTGTCGCCTGTCATGACTTTTCCGAACTCGAGACATCGCGCTTTGGGACCTGCACTCTTGGTAAATGCAGCTGTTCCCAGGCCTTCCGATTCGCTCGTTCCGACTTCCATTCTGCAAGATCCTCCGAACCCCAGTCCGTGTCCTGCTCATCTAGTGAGCTGCCATCGTACATGTCCGGTGCACCATTAGCATCTGGCTGAATCTGCATGCTTCTTCTCCATCCCTTGACAGATTTCTTCGCGCTCTTGAGAAGGGGTCCCAGCCCGAAGAGCATTGACTCACCGCGCCCAGTACTTGCGGATTCAGCCTGTGAGCCTTCGCCATGGCTGCTATCCTGCGTGATGCTGTCATCTGAGCTCGTACGTGGAGAGGATCCCTGCCATGAGTCATCGGTGATGACAGTGTCCGAGTCTTCAGTGTCTGAGTCATCTGATTCCTCATCAGACGTCGGGTGATCCGAGGACGCATCCAACTGCGAGAGGTTGTTTGGCAACACAGAGATGTACGATTGCTCGGCTTCGTAGCTGGACTCGGGCAGCTGTTTGAGCTTTCCCGCATTCCGGATCCGTTGCGCCTCATCTGCTAGAGCAAAAGATCTCGCCTGCACGCACAAGGGCAGCCTCTGCAAAAGATTGCAACCACGCGGACTTTGCCGAGTTGCATTCATGAAAAAAGTTTATGGGTCGTGGACACGAAATCTGCATTTCAAGAACTTTGATCAGTCCAAGAGCCTAGCGCTTTGCTTGTCGGCCGGAGACTGGCGTGCAGTCCCATGAATAGATCAGATGCACATGGCGAGCGATGTGTGTTTTCAATGATCGTTAGCTCCATCATTCATGAGCAATCCCATATCGTGGCGTCCGAGAGACAGTAGAGAGCTGACCGCGGTCTTTGGCCCCGTCTGCCATACCTGAGCGCGGTCAAACACGAACACTTCCAGGTCAGAGTCCTGCGCAAGGGGCTTGAGGGCGGCGTTGCGGACTTTTTCCTTGACAGCCAGCATCATTTCGAGCTCGAGGTTGGCGAGATCGGCGTCAGGGGTGCCGATGCCTCGGAGCAACACGTCCCCGAGCGCCAGGCCGCCTTGCGCGGACGACACTCGCACAAACGCTCCCCGCGCTTTAATCTCCGCCGCGCAGCGCATGTCCCGGCAAAGCGCGTAGACGGGAACGTCCGGGTAGTCCGCCTTGATCCGCTCAACGGACTCCACCATCTGAATGTGGGACTTCTGCACACATATCTCGAGATAAGCGGGCACTTGCGAACAGACCGCAGAGCTTCACCCAGCTACATCGGCGCTCACACAAAATCCAGCTGTTACGCTGACGATGACTTCACATAACCACACATCTTACCCAACCAGTCAAAATTGGGAAGAAACTGCAGGTCGCTTGTGGCAACAAGGAGTTTCCTGCAGGAAGAGGAGCAAGGGGAAATCACTCTGTTGAGCAAACGTGGCGATCATGTGATGCGATCATGTGATCAGTCGTGCGGTGCGACGGACCTGAGTCAGCACGAATGCTTGAGGGTCCTCCACTCCAGCCGGATGCAGCACCTCCTTGCGAGAGCCGTCCCCAAAGAAGACCGGAAGTCCCGCGGAGCGTGCCATCCGGACTCGCTTCGGATCAAACTCGAAAGCGATCCATGGCACTGGCTTGCCCACCAGCGGTGACGAGATCATGTTGGTGACCATCTGCGACGCTTTGTTAAAGCCGCATAGCACAACAACACCCTTGCGCTGCTCCTCCAGCGGTGCACTGATCATCTCGTACGTGAGCGACTCCCCAGCCACGAGGTTGGCGTCCTGCATGCCACGCTTGGGCAGATGGCACCAGCTCTTCTTTGGCTTTTCGTGCTCTGCTCTCTCTTTAGCTTTAGGACATGCAAATGCAGGATTGGTTGGGGTTGCTTCAGACAAATGGGACGCTGAACCTGTTTTCTGACTGCAGCGATTGCGCCTGACTCTCACCGTGTGCAGCATGCCACCTCCACATCGCTTGACAAGGAGTTCAGACGCAAGGCAATGCTGCTGTGTCGGGCACCACATGCGCACGAACAACGTCCTGCAGCATGCCTTAGACATGCACTGGGCGCTGAATTCGACCAAATGGCACACCATCTCTCAATCAGCACCCGGGTTCATTCCTATGGTTTCTCCTGGCGACACAGGCAACACATGTGAACTTTGCTGCTGGCAGTTTGCATGAATCCCTAGTAAGAGAAATATGCGGAAGCCTTATCACAGGTAACATGCGTTATATCGGATTTTGCGGTCGCCAGATATTTGGCCGTAATACAACAACGGACGCTGTATTGCGGTCGTACCGGACATGAGTCACGACACGTCGGGGTCAGAGGTTTAGTATTCCCAGATAGTCATAGACAACTAAAACTTTATTTCAACGCCTAGACACCTCCAGCAACGTAACGATAACGCAATTCACAAGTTATAAATATATCGTCGATTCATTGGCATTTGTCTCACCTGTGGCTCTTATTTTGTGCTGTGGCCACTGAACAGTCGGTAATATTCACCAGTCAGAGACACCAGAAGATGCAATGCAGTTATCCCCATGATCTTTAAGCGCCTCTGCATTTACTAGCGTTGGTTCGGCCTTGTGCAACTGATGCAGCTACCACTTTTGCTCACTCCACGCTGTTTTTGCGTTTCACAGTTGGCTTGGCCGCCGCCCGATCGGCTGCCTGGGCGTTTATTGCATCAAATGGATTGCAAACTGTGTAATTGTGTCGCCACATGAAGGAAATTGCCATATGTAATCGATCAGCAGCTTGTCGTGACGACTCGACATTGGTCAGGGTTGGCCTGACTCATGACGGGCCACTCGGTCATTGGTAACATCGGATCGAAGCATCCGAAGCGTCCGCTGTACAACAACGGAACGAACGTAGTAAGGCCCTCAAATGACTGGCGAAAATCCGTGGACACCGAAATCGTGTCCGATAGCGCTCCGTCCGATATATAACAGTCCGATATAACGCATGTTACCTGTACAAGCAAAATCAAGTACAAAACTGCTTTGCAGCGATGAGCATCCCAAGTACTTCTTGGAGTTGCCAATGTCCACGTGGATGCGGTAGTGTTGTAAAAAGATACATCATGAGCATGGCATATGGCGAGCGCGGCATGGCGTGTATGCGTGCATGAGAAGCCCATACCTGTAGCTCTTGTTGCTCCAAAAAGTCGCCCCACTCTGCCAAAAATGTGTCAACGCCATTGACATGACCACCACAATGATGAGCAAGTTGTTGAGGTCGGCAGGGAGCACTTCCAGTTGCCGAGCGAGCTCGAGGAGCACGAAGGCAAACTCACCCCCCTGAGATAGAGTCAGCCCCACCTTGATAGACTCAGACTTGCTGAGGCCAAACGCGCGCGAAGCTGTTGCTGTGATGGCGAATTTGACGCTGATGAGGCCGATTGTGAGAAGCGCAACCACTGGGAAGCGTATAGGAGCAGGTCTACATCTACTGAGGCGCCCGTGCAGAGGAAGAATAGGCCGAGAAGCAGGCCCTTGAATGGCTTTAGATCGGCCTCAACCTGTGGAGGCACACCATACGCCATCAAATATCTCTAGGCACCATAAAAAAGCAGAAACGCCGGCGAGCAGCAAACGGAAGAGTCCAATTCACATGTTCTTTGATTTACCCATCACTGCGTCACAGGGCCTTGTCTACGCAGGTGCCTACTAGGTTTTGTGATTTCACGACCCTGCTCTTGTCAAGCCATGCAATGCGTGTGTTGCTGTTGGAAATGTTGCCAATGTCCATGTGGATGCGGTAGGGTTTCAAAGATCCGCCTTCGGATGTTGATCTACATGTATGCTGATCTACGTATAGGCATGCATCGCGTGACCAGTGAGAAGGAAATGGGACACATTTGACACGCGAAGAATTGTATTCTGAAGTACGTGTTCTGAGCAAGCGGATGAGCCTGCTCAAAGGTGTACGTCTGGTACGAACAGGCAGATTCTCTGCATTCATTGTTTAGTGCTGATGTGGGTGCCACCAAACGTTTTTGTAAAGCCGGCAGGTGGAGGATGTCGGAGCTCCCCCTAACCATTTGAAATGTCCGAGAGATGCAGCGAAGCTGACATCCCTACCTTGAGGAGAAGAGCACCTGGTTGCGATACGAGGTCTCTGCGAGCAGCACGCCAGCCAGAAAGGCTCCGAGCGTCTGCCAAAGCCGAGGTTCTCCGTAGCGATGGCCCGTGCCGCACACCGTCAGGATGCAGAGTGCCACAAAGGCATCCTTACTGTTTGTCCCAGCCACCACTTCGAACACCCTCCGAAGACCAAACCTGCACTCCAAGCACGTGTTGCGCCAGCTGCCATCTCAGAGACAGGTCTCGCCATCTCTTCATTCAAGCGCTCGTTGCGGGCTTTTGTGGGAAGATGTGCAGGCAGCAGATGCTAGGAAAAAAGGATGGTGAATCCTGGGTGACTGTTGTGAGAGAGACAGTAGTGTCAGCATCCGCCAAGCAGCAATTGGCATGCGCCTGTGCTCACGTCTTTGTTGAGTTTGACCACTGTGTGATATGCAGGGTTGAAGGAGACGCAGATACCTGCTTAGCCAAACCAGTCATATCACCCAGTGGTTGAAAGTTACATTCAACAGTTTGTGGCTGGTTTTGAGGAAGCCATCATGCTGTGGCTGCATCATGGGCTTGCTGAGCATCTCATAAGCATGCAGGATGTCTTGCACCAAGTTCAACTGAAACGGGGCGATGCCCAGACGTGGCATCAATCCCCTGAAAAGCTGCTAGCTGCTTTCAAAACTGCA
Source organism: Nuphar pumila (assembly GCF_984573655.1). Classification (NCBI taxonomy): domain Eukaryota; kingdom Viridiplantae; phylum Streptophyta; class Magnoliopsida; order Nymphaeales; family Nymphaeaceae; genus Nuphar; species Nuphar pumila. Next base: position 12,228 of record NW_028323701.1, on the reverse strand, counting down.
GATAAGCCTGCAGATAGTTCGGTATGTAGGCAACAAGCATCCAGCATATGCGAGAAACTGTGCAGGCCCCGATTGCTGATGGCTTTTTGAGCAATCGACAGCGAGGACATGAGCGATTGCGAAAACGACAAAATTGATTCTGTGAAGCTGCACCTGCCAAATAGGACCAAAACGCCGAGGTATAGCATCGTTTTCAGAGCTGTGGCAAAGCTTCCTGTACGAGGAGGATGGGTTGGACCATGTCAGTGAGGCTGTTCCCGCCCTCGAGCAACGGAAGCATGACGAGGAAGGGAATGGTTATGAGGTCCTGAAGGAGGAGGATGCCGAGCGTGGCGGAACCGGCTCGTGTAGATAGCTGCCCCTTTTCCCCCAGAATCTGCACGCACTTGGCATGCTCAATGCATCAAATTCGCCTATTCAGCAGCATGGAAGGCCTCATCATACTTGTGTACACAACGCTACTGCATCCCCACGGGCGATGAGCAAACTTCTGATGATCTGGCATCTTCACATTGGGCAAGGGGTCTATTCATGTACCGCTAGCCTCGACCGTTACTCAGTCTCCGCTCTCGCAGGCCAATCGTTCATTTTGGCTGGATTACGTGTGCCTGTGAGCTCGTCGTTTGGCATTACCACCATTGGCTTTATTGATTCCAAACACTGAGGCCTTTGACTTTGACTGTCTTCCGGTAAGTTTTTAGGAAATGTGCACACTTCGCACTGCGGCGTTTGACAGAGCTGCGCACAACCCTCATCGCAGCCCCGATTACGCCCGCACGTCTGCAACGCGCCATCGCTGAGGCTCATCAGCTATACCACACTGGAAACATGTACCACGACCTGGAATGTCAGCATTGCTGCGTCGTTTGATTACCATGCAATTGGCTTCGTTGTCACAGCCGAACATTGCTTCACGGGCATATTACCCCTCGATGAGGCACGATTTGAATTTACGTGCTGCATCCCGTGAATGCATCTGATAAGGAGCTCTGACAGAGGACTGCACAGTCAGGCACGGGTTCATGCTTTCATCTCTGACTGGCACGGCACACGCTGCAGGCAACAATGTTGAGGGCAGGCTGGTGATTGTGGCGCAGTATGTGCTCAACGCATGGCAGTCCTAGTTAAAATAAATGAATCTACGTGATTCCTCTTAAGGTGATTAATGTGCCACCATGGAAATCTGAGTACCTGGAGCTAACGCAAGCAGCGATATCACGTGAACCACGCCCATCCAATTGGCTGTCCATGTGTCCTACATCTGTCCCGCACCTCAATGATCTTGCTATCTGCTTCTCACCCAAAGGCACCCAGCCAGACAAGACTTCTGACACTGGCTCCAGCCCTTGCATTGCTGGATAATCGCATCATAATTGATAGCACAGAGTGCGAGTCACTGGTGGCAATAACAGTCGGTAAGAGCATACCTGAAGCACAAATGCGCTCGAACTAAGGGAAAGCGCGACTGCCACAACGATGGCCTCGTCCCAGGTGTCTATCCTTGCCATTTCGTTTTCAGCACCGGCGAGGCGCTCCAGCAGGATTGTGCCAATTCCGCTGCCGAATGGAAGAGTAAATAGCACGAACACTATCGTGGTCACCAGCACCTGGACCGTGCCAAGTCCAAAGGCATACTTTGAGAGATTCTGTAGACGGCTGGACGATAGCTCAAGACCCATCTCAAAAAGCAGGAACAGGACCCCCAGCTCAGCCAGGGCGCTGAGTTCCTTCGGATCCGATATCGTGCTGCATTGCAAGACATATTCGTCAGCAATGCAGTGTGAATCGACGCATAAAATATGTGTTCGAATCTCCGTCGCTCGGTGAGCGTTCTGGCAGCTCAGGCACTCGGTATAGGTGCCCAGTATGATCTCGATGTCTGGCGCATCCGACACTCACGTCATGGAATCACCCTCGACGCACCTGTGGACGTCACACATGACTTGTAACATGTCAGTGATCTGAGCAATCGCAGCTTGTGGCACAACCCTTCAGGCATGCATGTCCTGCACCGTGGATGGTCCTTGTTCAAGCAGCGCGACAGACGTGGTCAGTCTAATGTGCAGCGTTACTCCATCCTCCTGCTCACAATGCGATCACGCAAAGAATCGAAGCTGATAACTTGTGTCTCAATTTTGCATTCGAAGCATGCAGAAAAGCAACCGAAAATGCACCAGGGTCTCAAGGTTTGCAATCGCAGTGTCAGTGACAGCGTCATAATTTAGTACAGAAGCGCACTTGAAGTGTCTCAGGGCGACCCCAGCGATCAGGAACCCCAGAATGGAACTGACATTAAACTTCTTACAGACTGGTGTGACGATGACGCAAGCTCCAAGGAATTGCAAAACATCCATGCCAAGAGGCAGCAGGGGTGATAGTTCCGCAGCAGAAATAACATTTCGTCTTTGCAGGGTAGGCAAACAAAATTTACTAGGGCGACGCAAACAGATGCGATTAAAAGATGGACATCGAGGCACCGATGCTCCTTGCCACTGTGAGCGATGGCGTGCACGAGATGGCCCACATGTTGCCCTCAGGGTGCACGAAATCTGGCGCATCGTAGTGACCCTGCGAGGACGACAAGTACCACAAAAAATCTAACGCTGCATTTCTTCCAGGACTGCTACTGCAAGTAACAACTCAACTACTGACGAAAGGGCGATCATCCTCTACCTCAAAAACCGCTTTTGACAACGACCCTGGTAGGTCGGCCTACCGAGCTGCGAATTACGTGGCAGCTGCATGATACCGATTTCCAAGGAATGTGCTTCTTTCTGTCGATGGCGATGAAGACAACGTTCAAGAAGCTCAACGCTCAGCGGGCCTTGTCAGACAAGAAGTGAGTCATCGCAGTAGTTGGCCTCAAAAATTTGGCAGTGCCTCTGAAGGCAGCGCAGTAGGCTGCTGTGGCAGAGCAAGTGGCCGAGAGCCACTGCCTGCATTGCAGCAGTGGCACTTCTTTCATCACAATTTTCTCAGTGAAATCTGTGCGGGGCAGATTGGATCTGCAAGAGTGGTCGTAAGATCGCCCACTGGGCAGGCTGCCCCAAAAAACAGGGAGCCCGCAGCAGGACAGAAACGAGTTCTGTGGCAATGTCACTTCGTATCCCACATGCGGCACAAATGGCAGAACGATGTTACACCTGTCTCACGGATGCACTGCAACGATTATAACGCATCATGGACGAAGGCCACGTCCTCGAGGTAGCGTCTCAGGTCGTCTCCGCGAACGAAAGTGCGTGCCCCCCGGTCGGCAAATCCCGTGTAGAGGCCGACGTTCGAGCGTCATTTCCTTGTCATAGCGCGAGTACATCGTCGGGAAGGGGTCCTGTCAGCATGAGGGACCACAAGCAGCCCATGACAGGACGTGCGCAGAAGTGAGGCCCCTGATCTGGCAAGCCACCGGTCGATACATCATACAGGTCGGTGAATGGGACGCGATCGGTCATCGTCTCATAGCATCAGCCAGGGCATTCACCTGTGGCAGCACATACCAGGCCATGTTGAGAATACGAATAAATATTACCCTTGCAGAGGACGCCAATACAGGGCAGCATCATCAACAGGTGAGAAGTCAGCACGAGTAACGCTGAATGAAACATGCCAGCATCCTTGAAGGAGGACAGCATATGCACATCAAGTCTGACTCGTCGCTTCAGGTCTTGAGCGCAAGTGGGCTGTCATGCTGACTGCAAACAACTCATCATGACAGATACAGCAAAGAAGAATGCTGGACCCTAGGTGCCGCACCACTAAAAAGTGCGATGAGGTGGTTAGCAGAAGGCGCACCAGCTTGACGGCCATGGCTTGGGGACTCATGGCCGCAACCATCATCAGCCAGTCGCTCTTTGTGAAGGTCGATGACATGTAGTCAAGCGGAATGCCAAATCTCTTCATCTTGGTCATGTAAAAGGCAACTTCTGTGTGAATGACAGAGTCCGAGAACACATTCAATGCCAGGTACTCCTGCACAGGACAGCCCATCATGATGGCATTTCACGTGTAGGTACACTTGCCTCGGATGATGGTCATGGTAGTACAGTTCCTGAATTTCGCCGTTGAAGCATGGCCATTTGTAGACACGGTAGTATTCAAGGCAAGTACCATATCTTCCAAGCTCTGCACCTGCTTCAACTACGCGGCCTCCTCGGACCTCTGTACTCTGTTTCTTTACTGGTTACCGAAGGTTTCAGATGGGCCTGACCCAGCCGCTGACGTTCCTTGAAGTTTTTTTGCAAGTCTTGGTCCTGGTTTGAGGCCTCTGCTATGGTGCCTGTTTGTTCATGCATAAAACAAAGACAAAGTCGCATACGACACAGCAAAAGGATGATGATTGGAAGTTTCGACACCTGCTCAAGCCACAGCCTGCTCAAGCCACAACCAGGACTACACAGCCATGTGGAAGCATTTAGAGGCAGCGCCGGCGGACATTGCAGCATTTGGCAGCGCTTGTTGAATCACAACGACTGCTTCAGCACTGTAATGTTTGACAGATGCAGCAACGCTGTCATCCCAAACTGTTGGTTCAACAGCGCTGACAGGCTGATTCTCTCCAAAGAGGGTATCTCACACTTGCTGTCATCATTCGACTTGTTCGAGTGTAGATGAACTCCGAACCAGAAGCTGAAGTCAGCAAAACGCACTTGAGTCATTTCCCTGTGCCATGATACTCAAGAGTGCCGAGGGTCAACTTTGCTTACCTGCATGAAGAGATTGTACTTCATGGACCACGATTCGGCGTGCGAAAGTGAGGTGTTCTTTTCCACGACTTCCATGCGGTAATGGCTGATGGAGCCGACGCCACCTGTTGTCACGTTGACTGCAGACAGGCTTTCCCACTCATGAGCGTACTTGGAAGCCACCTGCACTTATCATCACGTTATCAAGCAGGCAAAAAGGTTTCGCTCTCATGTGAAACCGATCTGCTTGAAAACATGCAAGACAAACACATCCTTCCTTTGGAGTGTTCTGCAGCTGGAGAATGAAAGTACAGCATCCCTGTCATGGCTATTGTTTTTATGATCATGACGATTGTGAATCCTCGTCGTGGATACTTGGTTGTGTTGAGTTCTAGCTTTCCAGAGATATATTCTACTGCCTTTTCCGAGGATTCCATGTCTGCTCTCACAGCGGTCACAGCCCTGATGTGCTTCCTATGGGTTGGATTGTTCCCACGTGACAACATCTCAACAGGATGTTTTTGGTCCGAGCCGTACATAGTTCTTGATCTTACCTATGTGATGTAAGGATGATTATGATTCCACTATCAATCACCTCATTCCATATGCACCAGAGATCCACACTCGAGCAAGCAAAAGGCAAACGCCACGTCACTGCCTGGGGTGTGGCTGCCATACATACACTGGCCAGTATAATACACCCCATAGATTTCAACCCATTCTGTGTACGCCCAAATGCGCCGGACCCATGCAGGCTTCAGCATGCCAGCATGAGCGTGCACATTGCAGCCATTCAAACCACTGCGCAGAAACGAGAGCGCCTACCACACGCAAGCCAGCAGCAGCAGCCACGTCTCCCCAGCCACTCAGAATGTCAGAGTAAGCAGCCAGGCCTAGAATGCCCTTCACCGCCAGGTTTGCATTGCTCGCCACATTGCCCTTGAAGTCGTCTGTGCAGAGCTGGTCCGAGGGGTCGGGCAGATGCTGCACCAGATACTGAGCCCACTGCTCCAGAGCAGGCCGATAGTGCTTGATGTCAAAGGAGACCTGCAGGTTCTCCCCATGAGACGCTGACTCACGTGCTGCATCCGGAGACAAAGATGGGGGGCTGCATGGAAGTGGCGGTGCCACACGCAGTGCCGGACGAGCTGTTCTGTCAGGATAGCGAATTGGATCGGTATCTGACACGCGTGGCACTTCAGCGCGCATGCTTGACAAGCCCCGCAGCGGGTTTGCAGGCCGGCGTGGTGTGGCCTTGGGGATCGGGATGGGAATGTCAGCCGAGCCGCTTTCTGGTGAGTCGCCGCTGATCTCACCTGACCGCACATGCGTGCAGCGGGGCTGGGGTCCAGCAATTGCAGCGCTCGCAGCATCATGAGCATGTTGCCGCTCTCCTCAATCGGCATGCCCTCCATGTGCGACCCATCGCGGTTCGCGTAGGGCCAGGTGCCGAGGTCGTGCGCGGCCCAGGGCCAGTCATATTGCGTCCAGGTCTCATTGTTGCCGTACGCCATGAGTGGGAGGAGCAGGTCCCAGAGCAGCGCCGGGGCTTTCCACAGGAACAGGGGCGATGCCGGGGAATATGACGTCTACGGTGCTGATGTCGCCGTTGGATGAGATCTCCTTCATGAAGACCCACCGCTGCTGCGAGGGAGCGTGCCATGCATGGGAGAGGGACGCTGTCACCTGCGCAACATTGTGTGCGCTGACCCCCTGTCCTGTTGCGACATGCTCATCATGCTTGCACATGCTACCAGTCTACAGCGCATCATGATGTGCGGAACAGGTGCTCCAATTGGTGTTCCGCTGTAAGAAAGCACCCGGGTAGGATGATTGCGCACCCTCTCGTCGATTGAAAACCACGTCTTGTCATGAGCACAGCCAGCAAGTGCGATGTTGGTGCTGAGACTCGGTGTTTCGTCAGAGCTGCTGATTTTCTACGTCCAGACACCCAAAAACACTGATTCTTCAGGACAAGAATTGGGTCGAGACCGTTCTGGCGGAGCACTGCTGAGACTGCTCTGTGTCAGATAGCCCATAGATGCACTCTGGTGAGCAGCTGCAATCCTGCAGCCCTCTTAGACACAGCATAGTGTACATCATCGTCAGATAAAACGTACGTGGAATATCTCGACAGTTTGAAAAGTGGGAGGGTCACCTGGCGGTATGCCAGGCCGCCGAGGCCTGCATAACGGGGGCCAGCACGCTGCTGCATGGCCGCAAGCATCTCTGCATCAGAAGCGGCACAGCTTGCCGGATCGCAGCCGCATCCGCGAGGAATGAGGGCACCACGCCGTGCACCATGCCGCTGGGATGGAGATGGCTCCAGTAGGGCGGCAGGTTCAGCCCAAAATACTGCAATACGAAGCCCTCATCCAAGGTTACCATGGCCTGCAATTGGAGGGGTGCCTCCCCTGAGATCGGTCCCGCCCAATGCAATGCTAGCACTGGGGCGGCCAGCTCCGAGAGCTGGCCAGAGCAGGCACTGATTACCGTCGAAGACGCATTTGCCGCGTTGATGAGGTCGATGAGGGGCACTGCGGCGTACGACGTAGGGGCGAGTATGTAGCTGCGGACAGAGTGAGGAAGCCCCAGGGGTAGGTGCCACGGTCGCTGCCAGGTACGCTGAACGGCTTCTGTGTTGTGGAGCCTATCTGCACAGCCAGGCAGTGCATCGACCGAGATCCCACGCGCACGCATGCAATTGCTGGCAAGCCATTGGCGAAGGGCCGGCCTCCTAGGTAAGACAGCCAGAAGATTACAGTTGTCTATTGTATTCTGTTTTACACTGTTGATAGCCAGCTTTTGCAACTTGCACCAAGTGGCTCTGGCGAGCACGATCATGTGGTAGGTGCCATACTCACGTGATCACCCTTATGAGTCTATCCTATGAGCATGCTGTTTAGAGGTAGGCGCTGGTGATCCGCCTTCGGGATTCACCCTGACAGGCTCCCTGTACCTCAGCACTCCTAAGACACAGCTATATATCCATGAACATGTCCATAATTAAGAGTCAGTGTAACATCTCAACACACCTTGAAGAGTACACATTTCAAGAGCTTGTACATCTGAAGTCTCCATACGAAATGAGAGTGCTCTGACGGATGCATAATCCGTTGCATGTCGTGCAGCCAAATTGTGTTCGTGCCACAGTTGAGAGTCCCAAGGCAGGCACATGGCCGAGCATTCCATGCTGGGTGAGGCGCTCTACTCAGCCATACCTGCATTGAGACATAGTCCAGGCTGTGCTTTGCTGAATGGAGGCTGTCCCAGATATACCAGCCAACATCTTGAGGGGCTGCACTCGGGTCGCTGCCGTCCTTTGTGCAGCATGGCGTTCTCCGCCAATGCCCAGGTACACTGCCACATCCTGGGTATAGGCGCCTCTGCATCGACAGTGCAGCTGCTTCACCTTGAGGTCAATGACGCGTAACAGCTCTGTGACCGTGAGGTAGTGTTTTGCTGGCAGAACGATTTTCGGGTCCAGACGCCTGAAAATATATGCATTTTGGGGACAGAAATGGGGGTCGAACTCCATTCTGACGAAACACTGTCGCAAAGATGAGCATTGAAAGAGATCCATTCTGTGTTGATCACTCTGGGCGCTGCAGCATGACGGAGAAACTAGCTATGGATAGCCAACCGCATGACTGTTCATACAACAGTGCATGCATGCAGGGTTGTATATGGGAAAAGACAAGGTTTCTGCATGAAACGTGAGAGCACGACAGGTTCAAGTCGGGGGCCCAGATGGAAGTGAAGGCATCCACACAGGTCACCCTGCAACTTACATCTAAGATCTGAGTGTGGCATGTGCCCCAGTCTGCCAGTGTGACGTGCCATTTCATGGCTTGAATCACCTCTGCAAATGCTCAAACAAGCTCTGTATTCCCTTGCAATGAAGTAACATGTCGAGAAAGGACTCGTACGACAAGGTGATGGTAATGTAGTTGGGTGCCACTGCGAGCAGGCTGGCGTTCGACAAAGGAGCCACTCCCGCCAGGAACTCCAGTTCCATAACGACATCAGGTGATTGGGCTTCTTGAACAGGTATATGGTGCTGGTGGGCAGCACCTGCATGGGCACGCTTGCATTCTTGGAAAGTTGAAATGAGTGTGCATAGTACTACACACAATGCACACAGACATGAGTCCACTGCACCACATCATGATCTCACAACTCAGCCACAAGCCACGACGACAATGAGCATTGTGCAGGACATACCTTTAACTCGGTCTGAATCATAGGGACGATTCCCAGCCCTTGGCATGACCCCATCCAACAAAACAGGTCCCCGCCAAATGTCACCAGCCCAAACAGCGTGTACATTCAAACCCCACCAAGTTTGAAGCCAGCCTTGCGTTAGTTCGTCATGCGGGCTCCACAAGGACATGTAAGGGGAATGTGCTACGATGGGGACAGATGGAGGACGCTTCAGATGTGGTAAGGCTTCGGGGGCGTTCAGTTTTGCCTCCGCCGCGAAGCAGCATGTTCCCAGACACGCTCCAAGACAAAGCAGACACCACGCTTGGTTGGGCATGGCGTATAAAAAATACGGACGACGATATAGAAAAAACAGTAGAAGAACAAAAGTTTAGTGCATGCGCAGCGCGATGGTCGGTCTGCGCAAACGCTTTCTCGATGTCAACTGGTGTAGTGCCGCACTACTACTCAGCATACGCAACGCTCACATGAGAGGTAAAGGCACTCTGCTAACAAGACGTGAATAGGCATGCTTTACAAAGTCATTTGAAGATGGATGGTACACGACGTTCAATTCGTGTGACACCTGCACACGTAGACTGGATGATTGTATCGCGAGGCGTGTGCCTCCAGAATCAATGCGCGAATTGTATCGAAAACAACCGTGAACTTCGGAAGCCATCGAAAGAATGCCATGTAGTTCAGTTATGATTGAATGACATCGTTGTCATCCACTCCACAAGCCCTGCTTCAACTATTGCTACGCTCCGAATATCTTTCGACAGCCCATCCTCAGTATTCAGTGACACTACGGCGTGTGCACGCTTCCAGCAACGCCAGAAGCGTCGCTTGAAGCAGACACAATATTCATGCTCGATAAGAGACAATACCTTGACTTTCAAGGAGCTGCGACACACAAGACCTGGTGTAATTGTAAGCATCCATTGGCAGACAGGCAGCACAATATGGACTCGGCAGTGTTGCCTGCGCTGCAGAAAATTGTGACAGTGCCATTGCTGCCTTGAACGCAGATGGTCACGAATCATGTGAAGTTGCACCAGAGGCGGCGGATCTCTATGCACTTGCTCCCGAGCTCTGGCAGAGGGTGTAGGTGCTTGCCCGTAAGTAATGGCATCTATAGATGGTCCAAGATCTCGATGGTACGAGATCCGCATGATTCCAAGCTGACATGCCGCATCGCCCACGACTAAATATAGCTCTTTGCGCTGTGTTTCTAGGCGTTTTGTGCAGTCTGAAGAGATCATTCGGCAAAGTCGAAACCGCGTTACGGCAGCCGGATGTAGTGCCGATGGTAAAGCACCACCACCCAATCTATAGATTTCCTTCTTCTTGTGTAGCACCAACATAGGGCTAATCCTCTGACCAGGAAGCAGGAATCGGTTGGAACAATTTTATACATCAGTGCGTAACATGCCCTCCAGTTTCTTGACAATGTTGGGCACAAAACAATCATTCCCACACATTGTATCCCATGCATTGAAAGCACTCACGAGATGAAGCGCCTCACCAAACATGCCGGAGAAAGGAGAATCGAACGTGGAGACTTCTCAAACGGAACTGGCCTTGTTGGGCATGGCAAAAATGTCGAAGGCTTGACGCCTCTGGCAAAATCAGACTGCTTTACACAGCCGTTCGCAGCTTAATCAGCACATGAGCACAAGCTTCCGAGTCGCAACAAGCACGTTCCTAGCATAAATTAACACCGTTCTGGAGCCCAGCAGCGTGCAAGGCATTCGACTCTGCTGCACTCGCAGCCTACGGGCTGCAGGCGACGGACCCAGCAAGTGGATCAGAGGGCCACAGTGGTCCGTCGCTTGGTGGGGGAGCCAAATGCGCCTCGGTGTGATCGTCCTCAAGGTTCAGCACTCCCATGCCAGAGCCATCAACCGACACCATCTTGATGCAGTAATCGCCATGCACCTTCTCCACGCAGACAACATGGTCGTACGGCTTGACGAGTCTCATGGAGGCCGCGGAGCAAATGGCATCGTGGAGCACCTTCCCACCATCCGGTGACGGCTTGGCGAGCATCGGTACGAGCCCACGTGTCAGCAGGCACTGCTTGGCGACGTTGCGGCCGGTGAGTTTCCACTTCATGTTTTCATTGACGAGGCGCGGGATCACCAGCGTCAGAATGGGCACGTTGGGCCGGTATTTTGCCACCAGGCTCAGCGGTGAGACCGGTTGTCAGTGAACACGACGATGAGCTTGGCAGCTGCCTTCTCCGCAGCTCGCACAGCGGACGACGCAACCGCTTCCAGCTTTGATAGGGTTGGCGCCGCAGTGAAAACGCCCCCTCAGGTCTGCGCATGCATGCACATGAGCTCAGCTCCCTGCTTTACATCGCCCGATTGCTGCTTGTGTTGCATTGTGTGCGCGTCTATAATCCGTTGGTGCTTTTGTTTTGCCAAGGTCAGCGTTTCCCCAGACAGGTAAGCAAGTATGTATTACTGTGCCAGGCACAACATGTTGGCCTTGCAAGGTCTGAACACTAGATGCCATGTAGCCGTGGGCCAATGGTTGAACCGATTGATTCACATGCAAATGGTGGTCTGCAACGGCTCAAGTCAACTTCCGCTATCAGGCACCTAGGTCTACGCAACACTCAAACACGAAGTGCATTACGAGTACATGACAATCCGCTAGACCTGGCCAAAGAGGCACCACGAGGTTGCGTTGCACCGAAATCGACTGTCCAATTGCAGGATTGGCGTCGTCACAGCAAAAAACCTCTCATGCAACGCGTCATAGCACCTGTCATAGCATGACGCAGCAGATACGTCAGCGGCACAGGGTCAGAGAGCGACGAACATAGGCGCAGTGCTTCGCCAGATGGGGTTTCAGCCCCCCATTTTGTCAGAAAAGTCGTGAGTTTCAGGCATCTGGACCCGCAAATCACATGGTCTGGCGAAGCACTGTACAGGCGGGGGAGGAGGACGCACTTGATGCCGAGCTAGCAGTGGACAAGGTAGGGCCCTGAGCAAAGTGAGTCATTGCCGCAACTTGCGTGGCAAGGTTTGCGTGAGATGCGCTCTGCGCCATGTGACCATTGGAGCCACTCCCGTTTCTTCCCAGCAGTGGCACCGAGAGCGGTTTGGGAGCCATGCACAGAAGATTCCGGGGAGGAGTCCATGAAGTCGGCACCACCCGGGCACAAAGATGCCGGTCTCGTCGGCCTTGAGAGCCTCCTTCATAAGGTGGTCAAAGTGGTGGACGTGGTCAAACACAGCCTCGGCCGCCTGGCAGCAGGCAAGGACGGTTTGTACCGTGATCACAGGGTTGACGCCTCTCAGGGTTTCTGCGCCTAGCAGCAGCGCGTCGACCC
>NW_028323700.1:0-33554 GCF_984573655.1 Nuphar pumila | reverse complement strand
AAGCTCGAGCTGTACTTGTAAACCAACACACACTCGGAAAGGTACAAAGACCCCTGAGGAATATCAGCAATTGGAACTAGCAGGCCCTCTTCGAAAGCTCCACCAGCCAAGGTCGCAAAAACTCCTAGGCCGCTTCTGTACATGAATCCATTCCCCCTGCACAAAGAGACACTGAGCTCACGCACTGCACTCTCAACAAAGTCGCCCTTGAGCACGACGCCCGCGGCACTCGCAGCAATGGCCAGGGTGTTGAGCAGCTCAGTTGCCGGCTTTCCCAGTCGGCCGTAGGACTCGTGCGACAATGGGACAAAGGTGGAGCCGTTGGGGTCAGCGGTCTGGTACTTCAAGCGCTTTCGCTGGTCGCGCGCAGCTGCCGCGCCGCCCGCCGTGCTAGCAGCCTGTAGATGGGAGGCAAACGCCTTCAATACAGTGGACCGGTCGGCGCTCTTCAAGGCGGTGCGGAAACACATGCCCTCGTTGTTGGCGTACGTTCAGTGGTCGTACGGCGCCCCTACGAACCTGCATGTTATTGGAGCGCAGGCGGGCACTCCTCCGATTCAGTCATGCATGGGGGTGCGCCATGGCGACACATTGGCCATGCTGCTCTTTGCCCTTCTGTTGCAACAGATCCTGGAGCGCACCTCAGCAGCGGCGCCCACCGTCGCCACAATGGCGATCGCCGACGACATCAGCCTAGTTGGCAAAGTGGACGCGCTGCGTGCCGCGTTTCTCGCGCTCACAGGGGCGCAAGGGGTTGCGAGCGTTGGCTTGCGCGTGCAGCCGCTCAAGTGTGCGCTCACTGCGGGCCCCTCGCCGGCAATTGCGGCGCTGGCGGCAGACCTGGGCATCATGCATTGCCCGGAGGGAATCACGGTATGCGGCACGCCGATCGGCACGGACAGGTACAAGGCAGCGACCCTGGACGCCCGCGCGGACTCCGTTATCGCACAGATTCACAAACTCAGGGCCTTGCCGGTCAGTCTTCAGGCACACTTTGCCTTGCTCCGATCCTCCCTGTCCCTTCGCATGGCGCACCTCATGCGCACGGTGCCGTGGGGCTCCCTGCAACACAGCGTTGCGCGAGTGGAGGAAGCCATTACAACGGCCGTTGTTGCTCTTTTTCAGGTGCCTGTAACTGGAGCGCGATCGGTGAGTGCGATTCAACAGCTCAAACTCCCCTTGCGGCACGGCCGATTTGGGCTGCGCGACGCAACGTCGCTTGTCGCAGACGCGGCGCTGGTGGCGGGGGCCTCCAAAGCGCAAGCGGTTATGAAGGAAGGCCCGGATGCATGCAAGCCTTTCTCGAGTGTGACAAGGCCGGGGTTGTTGACCGCTTGGCAACGTGTCTTTGATGATGCATCTGAGGCATGCAAATGGGACCAGAGCGCGCGTGACCTGCCAACCGAGTTTGTTGAAGCGGAGCTGCCCGGGGTTCAGAAGTCCGTGTCACGCCTCGTTGGCGATCGCTTGGACGCGGCCTTCCTCGAAGCTTGCGACACTACCACCGCAGACGGTCGGCGCGCGGCGGCGCGTATCCGCAGTGCGTCCTGTGGACCTGCATCTGCATGGCTAACTGTGCTGCCCACCGCGCCCACTTTGCGCCTTAGCAATGGAGAATTCTTTGCAGCGGGGCGTCACCTGCTCGGTCTAGGGGTGACAACGGCGGTGGATGTTCCGCCTTGCCACTGCACCGCCGGCGACTCCACGACGCCGGACCACGCTCTCTCGTGCAACCGCAATGCAGGTGAGGCATCGATGCGCCATAACTACTGGGTTTCGGCCTGGCGCCATGCCATCCACCGTGCGGGCTGCGCGTCTAGCGTGGAATCGCAATACAGCAGCCTTGCAGCTGCGGGGGCGCAAGGGGCTGCTGGTCTTCGTTGCGGGGATATTTTGACTGTCTGGCCTGACGGCCGCGTCCGCGTCATGGACTGCGTTGTTACGCACCCGGTGGCCGCGTCGTTTGTTCGCGATGCCGCAGAGGTTGCCGGATCCGCGGCAGCGAAGGCGGAGCTGCGGAAGCAACGAGCCTTCGAGGAGTTTGGGGAGGGCTCCGCTTACGACTTCATCCCACTCGCCGTGGAGTCGTTTGGCCGCATGGGCTCCGCCGCCTCGCGTTTCCTTTCGGAGCTTGGCGACTTGGCGGCAGGGGGGGGAACCGGGTGTCCAAGGCTGCCTTCGTACGTGGCGTCCGTCGGGAGCTCAGCTGTGCTTTGTGCAAGGGCAACGCGCGCATGTACTACAAGTCCCTCTCTCGTATCGCGGTGAATGTCGGCTCGGACTTCCATGCAGGGTGTGATGCACCGCAGGAAGACCCCGGCGTGGCTTAGGTTGCTGGTTTTCTTGTGTGTTTTGTCTTAGTTTGTGACATTGTTTTCAGTGTTAGTTTCAGTGTTTTTTTTTTTTTTTTTCCTGTTTTGCCAGCCCTGTCGCTTGTAACACGGGAGGCCGCTGCTGGATGCACCACTGAGACGTCGAGGACGGTGAGCCCATCTGCCAACACGGCAAGAACGTCTCCGCGTGCTTGATCCTGAGCTGCGATGCCGGCACCTTGAAAGCCAGGCAGTGTGCGAAGAAGCGGCTCCACTGACGTGGCAACCCCCGCGCGGTGAGCAATGCGGCGCCAAGTCCCGATGAGAATATTGTGGCGCAACATCACTGCTCCCGCGAGAGAGCGGCAAGTCATGGCGTGGTCAGTGTCACCTGCATGCATATAGCGTCCGCAACGGCACTGTAAGCCTGGGGTGTGGGTGGGCAGCAGCGTCAAACCGAGGCGGTGCGCATGGAGCTGATGAAGTCGGGGTCCGTAAGTTGCAGCGCCCTTGCCGTGAGGAGGGTGTCCAGCCAAATGGAAGCTGGGCGGCAGGCGCAGCTGTGCATACGGGCGATGTTACGTAGGCCGTCGTCGGTGTCGGCGTAAAAAGACGCAAGGAGGTCGGCGTGTTTGCGCTCAGCCACGAAGCGGGTAAATGTCCTTTGGACGGCAGGTAGGACGTTATCGATTGTCTCCTGAGTGACAGCGATCGCTTCAGGGGGCCACAGCGAGTGTTCCGCCCCGGCTGCGTGTAGCGCTTGCCAGTCTTAATGGAGGTTTGGTGCGTTGGGACCTGCAAAAGGGCGAAATATCTGCGAGCCATCTCGCATGGTGGTTTCTGTCATGGCTGCCGCGGACAAAAAGGAGGCTTTGGCTTCTGACTCGCCGGTGGCGCGGATGCCCATGCCCCCGAGGCGAAGCGGGAGTGTCAGTTGCCCAGCGCGCACATCAGCCTGCTCCGGGCGCTGCATGATGCTGAAGGTGGCTTGGGCGGCGCGCTCCTCGACACGTCGAGTTGCGGCGTTGACAAGGTGCCAGGGAATGACTCGCGGTAGGTGCGCGAGGCGCATTTGCGCGGATTTGCTGAGCAGGAGGAACTTATCTTGGGCGGGTAGGGGGGTGTCGAGCATGTTGTCGATGCTTTTGCAGATGCTATCGGCCCTCGAGTTTGCGTAGGCTTGAACGTATGCATCTGAGCCCAGTGGGGTCCCGGCGGCGTCGAGGCCTTCGGTGCGGTGAGGGACGGCGAGGGCTGCTGCAGTGTCCAGCGCGGCTTGCGTGGTCGCCGAATATACCCCGCATTTGCCGAGGTGCACGCCTAGCCCAATGGCCGCGCTGAGGGCGCGCAGAGCAGGGAATGCGGCGATGACGGTTGCGGGACTGCCTTGGAGGAATGAGTCGTCGAGGTAGGCCACGGGGGCTGCGCCGGGGTGTGCTGCACGTATGGCTTCAAGTGGGCCTTGAGTGGCGAGGGAGAAGTAGAGCCCGCCGCATGGGTCGCCTTGACGGACGCCGCTCTCCGACAAGATGGGAGCTTCACCCTCGGGGGCTCCGTCGACGAGCAGGCGGCTAGCTTGTCGGTACGACCAAGCAGCGAAAGGAAGCAGGGACGGCTGACGCTCTGCCACGGCGGCTAAGACGGCGTTTCGTGAGATGGTGTTGAAGGCGTTCTCGAAGTCCATTTGGAGAGTGATGCAGGTGGGGTCGGCGGAGATCCCTGCATAGAGGGCATGGCCGATGATCTGGCTGCCTCCTTTGACGCCGACGCCCAGCTGTAAGGGCGCGAGGGCAGCGCCGGCGCCGGGGCAAGCTGCCATGGCGCAAAGCCCGGCCAGTCGGAGCCAAACTTCACCGATGGCCCGTAGTATATTCGGAGAGTCACGCGTCACGCTGGGCAAAAGTTCCTTACCGTGTCCACTCCAATTATATTGTGTCACGGGTCACCCTAGGGGGAAAAACCTTCATATGGACGGAGAAATAATAAATGTCACGCGTGACGCTGACCCAAACAATTTTCCGAGGTGCCTGCGGCACCCTGTACCGTGGCCTTGCTTGCACATGGACCTACCTTGCTTGCACATGGACGAGGGATAACCCTGTACCCTGGCCTACTCATGGCACGCTGCATATGCAAGCCAGGATGATAACTGTCATGAATGTAAGCATATATAGCCTATTGAACTTGCGGAAACCACCATTGTTTCAAAATGCGCTGTCACGTACCGTCTGTCCCGTCTGGGGCCGGTTCAGGCAGTCATTGCTGTGTTTCAAGAAGGTGAAGGACATGACAGCTGTTGAAAAAGCCGCACATGATGAGAAAGAATGGAATCGCATTGATGATTACCTGTTTGAGAAACTAGAGAAAGAAGCAGCGCTCCTGGTAGATGTTAGTGACGTTGAAACAGGCAAGGTGGCTCAAGGCAGGGCACAAGCAAAGGAACCAGCAGGCTATGACCCGACCAAGGCTTCAACGTCCAAGTTCACGGGTCCACGCCGCTAACTGGACGGTACCGGTAGTGGTGTAGGATATTGCAATGGTCTCTTTGATATGGGGGTGATGATAACCGTGCCTTGCTTGCACATGGACGTTACATATGAGCATGATTGCACCTGAACTCTTGCAATGGCAGATGCTTGCTCATCACAGATGTACCTCCAAAATCTTTTCGCCTGCGGCGCTGCTGATTTCAATCTCCTTATTGACGGAGAAATAATGAATGTGACATGTCACGTTTGGGCGATTTCTCCTTAATGACGGAGAAATAATGAATGTGACGTGTCACGCTTCGTAAAAATGTTCAGAATGGCTTATATACTTCGTGAGAGCATGTATTGTATGTATTACAAGCGACAGGGCCGGCAAATCTAGGAAAGGCTACCGAAAGACGAACAAAAGAAAAGAAAAAGGAAGACAAAGCACACAGCGACACAAACAAACAACGAAGCAAGTCAGACGTCAACCGGGCCCTCTGCCGGCTCATCACATCCTGGCTGGAAGTTGTGTCCAACACGCACAGCAATGCGCGAGAGAGAGTTGTAGTACATGCGCGCATTGCCCTTGCAAAGGGCGCAGCTGAGCTCCCGACGCACGGTCCGGACAAAGGCGGCTTTAGACACCCGACCCGCCGCCGCTACCAAACCGCCAAGCTCTGATAGGAACCGCGATGCCGCGACACCCATGCGGCCGTACGACTCCACAGCAAGCGGCACAAAGCCGAACGCGGAGCCCTCGCCAACCGCTTCGAAGTTCGCCCGCTTCCGCGCCTCAGCCTTCGCAGCCGCAGACCCTCCAGCCTCCGCAGCGTCTCGCATGTACGACGCAGCCGCGGGGTGCGTGACGACGTAGTTCAGGATGCGGCCGCCACCGTCAGGCCAAACCACGAGGATGTCACCCCGACGTTGACTGACAGCCCCTTGCCCCCGGGGCTGCAAGGCTGCTGTAGAGCGGCTCCGTGCTCAACGCCCAACCAGCGCGGCGGATGGCATGGCGCCAGGCTGGAGCCCAGGAATCATAGCGCACAATTGCCTTGCCAGCGTTATGTTTGCACGAGAGAGCGTGGTCCGGCGTTGTCGAATCGCCAGCGGAGCAGGTGCACGGAGGGATGTCAATCAGCGACGGCACCCCCAAGCCGAGCCGATGCCGGGCTGCCATGCGAAACTCTGCGTCAGTGAGACGCAGGGCCGACCACATGGGCAGTGCAGTAAGCCAGCCTGATGACGGGCCAGTTGAGGCATTGCGAAGGCGCGCCGCGTCTCGCTGGCCCTCCACGGTGTCGGTGTCTCAGGCGTCGAGCATGGCCGCGCCAGCGCGATCGCCCACGAGCCTCGAACGGCCCGCTGGACGTGGGGCAGGTCCTCAAGCACGAACTCCGCCGGCAGGTCCCGGGCGCTCTCTTCCCACTCGCACTCGCCGGCAGCGTCGTCGAAGACGCGTTGCCAGGCCGACAGCAACGCCGGCCGCAGCGCGCCCGAGAAGGGCTGGCATATGTCAAGACCATTCGACATGGCCTTTTGCGCCTTAGAGGCTCCCGCCACGAGCGCGGCGGCCGCGACGAGGGACGTTGCGTCGCGTAGGCCAAAGCCCCCATGCCGGAGAGGGAGTCGGAGTTGTTGCACGGCACGTGTAGACGCTGCACCGACCTCAGGCACTTGGAAGAGCGTCTTGGCGGCTACCATGATGGCATCCTCGACGCGCACGACACTGGGCTGGAGGTGGTCCCATGCGACCGTGCGCAGCAGGTGCGCCATGCGCATGGACAGAGAGGACCGGAGCAGGGCGAATTGCGCCTGATGGCTGACGGGCAGCGCCATGAGCTTGTCCACTTGCTCAATGACGCCGTCCGCGCGGTCGGACAAAGCGGCAGCAACGTACGCGTCCGAGCCAATGGGCGTGCCACACACCTTGACGCCGCCGGGGCAGTGCTGGATGCCTAGGGCAGTGTTATGTATGTACATTCATACGTAATGCTAGTTAGCATTATCAGCACTAACACTAACGTGTGTCTAACGTGTTGGTGAAGTGAGGGCTAGCACGCGGTACATAGATAGTGGCACGGCACTATCTGTTAGGCTGTCAGTATGACAGCTAAGAGTGCACTATGCAAGATGCGTTAGCATAGGGCAGGTATGAGCTGCCTTGCTGTGGCAATGTGGCAGACTACACTGGGCGAGGTGATAGAGATCGGTATTGACAAGATGACAAGATCCCGACTCTATCCAAGCACTGTCCCTTTGTAGGAACGCTTCCTCTAGGCTTCGGGACTCTACCCTACGCTACCTGTGCGCGTTGGTACTGTGTGCACATGACTAGATAGTCCACAGACTATCTACGACGCAGGACGGAGTCCATGGTCTATGTCATGGCCAGACGCATGCGTGTAAGTCTTGAGTGTAGGCTCCAATATACTCCTGTAGGCTTGGTACCTGATGTAACCGTCCTAGGCTACTGAGTAGAGGCCCGGAATGGGGGTTAGGGGAAGGGCCCTAACCCTAAGGAAGTGTAGGCTCTGAATAGGTCTTGGATGTTGTCTTGATGTACCTTGCTTGACAACGATGCTGCAAGTACACACGTTAGTGTTGCCGAAGGTGTATACGTGCATGTCTCGGTAGCCATGTGCGTATAGCCTTAACGAGAGGTCCAAGGCATATGCATGCTGCATAGCAGTGTGCATATGGCTTGTAGCCTGAACTCCTAGATTGAGGCTGGCTTGGCCAGTCTCCAATCCTAACATCCCCCCCCTCAAAAAATAAGCCTTGGCTCGACAAGGTTTAACGTACGAACGAACCTAACGAACGGGCGAAGCTAACATCAGAACAAACGCGCGACAACCGGAACGCTCTAATAGTATATACGTGGTTACTTACACGGGGCATTATGGATGAGCACCTGTCAGAAGGGGTCCTGTGGGTAGGATGACTGCCAGGATGCGTGGGAAGCGGGCTGGGAGGCGCTTGTTGGCGGACAGATTGTCCTGGGGGACCGCTAGGTAGCGGTTGCATCGGTTCCTGCTGCAGCTTTGCCTACACAAACCCGCAGCTGAGTAGGGTAAATCCAACGGGGTATGTTATACAGGATAGGGGACATGGCACTCATGGCATATTGAGCATAGCATGGGTTTTTGGAGGGAGTATCAAGTTGATCATTCTTGATACTAGCACCTGCTGGGGTCTCTGTAGTCACCCTGTGCGCGGCTTCTTGACATCTTACGCTCGTTACTCGCGAGGTACCCGAGGTGGGCTCTGCAACGGTGCGCCCCACACGCTCGGGGGTCAGCAGATTTTTTCACACCGCGCACCCGTTCTACACCAACGTTCACGACCGCCACCGTTGGTGTGCAACGACCGCCCGGCGTACACGACCGCCACCGCCGAGAACTTCTCTAGCCTCCGCTCCTCACAATTGGAAAGCATTATATATTTTATTTTCAAGGGTAGAGTAGGCACTGGTTCTGAGAACGCCCATAAGGACGCCCCAAAACCGAGTCTTGAGAACGCTCATTAACACGCTCCCAAAACTAGTGCTGGGTCGCGGGTGACACCACGAAAAATCACAACATTGGTCGCGGGTGACCACACGGAGAGAAATAAAAAAACAAGAGCTCGACGACTACTGGATGGAGGATACCGACCTTGGGATATTGCGCGTTCGCCGATGCCTGCATGTCTGCGTGCGTGGTATGCCGCAATGGCTTCGTGACAGCCCTCCAGGTTCGGGAGGGGGAGCCACCGATTGTAGTGCGGCCCGTAGCCCTTGAAGGCGACTCTGTATTCCTCTCGTGGGACCGTTCTCAGTTTGCGGATGCGGTGGCCGACTATCGCTTCCACCTCGAACTCCTCGAAGCCGTCGACGAACTCCGTAGGCGGGGGTCGGATGACTCTGGTGTCCGGATGGTACCGCTTGAGAAGGCTGACGTGGAAGGTATCCGCGCACTTGATGTCTTCTGGTAGGTCCAGCTGATAGGTGACGGCATTTGGGACTGCTAGGACCTTGAAGGGTCCCACCCATGCTGGGATGAGTTTCCGTACGCCGTCCGCAGTGTGTTGGAACCATGGATGCTTTGTACTGAGGAGCACCTGGTCCCCAAGTTGGAACGACTCGTCCCGTCGCTTCGCGTTGGCTGCAATGAGCATGGCTTGGCGTGCCTTTTCCAAGCGTGCCGTCGCTTCCGCTTCGATGCGTAGCCATTCTGCGCGTTGCGAGAGTGGTGACGTGGCCGCTGCCGGGGGCAGTCGTGGTGCCCAGGGCCAGATAGTTGGGTGTGGTGTTCAGCGACTTGCAGAAGCCATTGTTGAGGGCACTCTGCAGCGCCATGAGGAGTGTGGCCCAATTGGTCTGGGTAGCGTTGATGTAATGCCGCAGCTGCTCCTTGACAGCTTGGATGGTGCGCTCCGCGAGTCCCACCGTTTCATGGTGATCCACGGTACCCACATGGACTTCGCAGTTCACCATTGCGAGCGTGCTGTGGAAAGGCCCCGTCTTGTTCTTGAAACGGCTGTCCGGGTCGCATATGACCGAGTATGGCTTGCCGAAAGTAGAGGTTGCCTCCAGCAGGATGTCCGCTGCCGTTTGCGCTGGGCAATGGGTTGGGCAGGCCCGTAGCAGCGTGTACCGCGTTTTCCTGTCGACCATGACGAGGACAGAGTCCTTGTCGTCTGGTGTTCGCGGCAGTGCGACTGCAAAGTCGATGACCCAGTGTTTGAGTCGCTCGGCTGGAATAGGCAGTGGTTGCAGCAGTCCTGCTGGTCTCCTGCGGAGAGGTTTCATACGTTGGCATGAGTCGCAGGTTTTCACGTAGCGTCTGACGTCCTCCTCTAGGGTGGGCCACCAGTAGAAGCGTTCGACCGCTCTTCTGGTCTTAAGTGCGCCTTGGTGGCCGGCCTCCGGGGGGTCGTGGTATTGGCTGATGCACTCCTCGCGGATATTATTCTTCTTCGGGATCACAAGAGCGCCCTTGCGGAACCATAGTCCCCGTGACTGTGTCCAGGCCGTGGGGGAGTGCGGTTGCTTGAGCTGGGTCTGGATGAGCTGTGCCATTGCTGGATCCCTAGTGTAGCCGTCAACGCATTGTTGCAGGAAGCCTGTGGCCCAGCTGTACCCCTGCGGTGCCGCTACCAGCTCCGCTGCTTTCCCCGGTGTGGCTTCCTCATCCTCCTCATCTTCCATGAGCAAGTCATCAGCCGTGACTGTGAGTGGGTGGTGTTGCCGTGGGCAGCAGCGTGGGTTGCTCATGGGGCTGGGTGAGAGGAGGTGTAGCTGGCTGTGGGGGTGGAGGCGGCTGTGCGTTGTTTCCGGCTCGTGTCTTGCGTGCCTGGGCGCGTGTAATGTTTGCTTGGTAGAAAAGTGCTGGCCCGTACACGCTGTGGAGGTGTGCTACTGCGTCTGCGAACGCCGTGGGCTGGCGTCTTGTTGGGTAAGCGTCCGACTTATGTAGTCTCGGGAAGACCAGGTCCTGGCCCGTACGCTGTGTTCAGTGGAGGATCGCTGCCAGCGCTGTGGTGGGTTGGTCTGCTAGGGGTGCTGGCGGGCCGTCGTGTATCTGGCGGAGGCAGTGATGGATACGACTGAGGCCGTCCGCGATGTTGGTTTTCCCCGGGATGTGCTGGATCTTCATGCCAGGGAACATGGCAAGAACCTCCAGAATCCGGACCTGCCATCGATTGAGGTTGGTCTTCTTCAGCAGGTACGTGAGGGGGTTGTGGTCGACGTACACGGTGAACTCCGCTCCTTCCAAGTAATACCGCCATACCTTCAGAGCGTGGATGAGCGCTGTGAGTTCCTGCTTGCCCGACGCATCCTCTAGCGCTGCCTGATCCAAGCGAATGCTGCCGTTTGGCTGTGGCAGTTGAGTCGCTGTGGTGAGTCTCGCCTCGATGTTGGCGCGCTTCGTGGTGAACGCTTTGGACTCGTATGCGATGACCCTGGGGTGACGGTTGTCGTCCGTTGAATCAATACCGCTCCGATGCCTTCACATGAAGCGTCCGTGATGACCTCGTATGGGCGTTTGGAGTCTTCCACCGCTAAGACTGGCGGGGAGATGAGCGCCGTTTTGATGGCCTCGAACGCTTCCAGCTGTTTAGCGGATAGCGTGATCTGCGAGTGCTTTTTGCCACCTGTGAGCGCGGTGAGGGGCGCTGCCATCACGGCGTAACCCTCGATGAATCTCCAGAAGTAGTTGGCGAGACCCAAGAATCCCCTGAGCGCAGTCGCTGTGGTTGGCACGGGCCAGTCGCGAACCGCTTGGGTCTTCTTGGGGTCCGTGCGGACGGAATCGCCGCTGATGATGAAGCCGAGGAATTTGAGTTCCGTCATGCCGAACTTGCATTTGTCGAACCGTACCGACAGGGACTTGTCGGCCAAGCGTTGCAGGACGGCCTGCATGACCTGGTCGTGCTCCTCCACTGAGTTGGTCATCACCAGGATATCGTCGAGGTACACCATGACGGTTCCCTGTTCGATCAGATCTCCGAAGATATTGGTCATCATCCTTTGAAAGGTAGCTGGCGCATTGGTGAGGCCCATGGGCAGAACTTTGTACTCGAACAGCCCTTCCGGGGTTGTAAAGGCTGTGAGGTGCCTGTCTTTCGGTTGGATGCCGATCTGCCAGTATCCCTTGAGCAAGTCAAGGCTACTGAAGACAGTTTTGCCCTTCACCTTTGCGTAAAGGTCTTCCGCTCTGGGTAGCGGGTAAACGTCCCTTTCCGTGACCGCATTCAGCCCCCTGTAGTCAATGCACATCCTCAACGTCCCATCTGGCTTGGGTGTGAATAGGATGGGCGCACCCCAGGGTGAGGATGAGGGCTGCACCAAGCCCTTGCTGATGTGGTAGCGGAGTTGCTTGGTCACTTCCGCCCTCTCCGCAGGGGAGAGGCGCCATTGTCGGCGGAACACTGGTTTAGCATTCGGAAGTAGCGGGATGGAGTGGATGGTCTCCGGGCGCGCCTCGATGTGGTCTGACATCGCTCTGTCCGGCAGGTCGTCCTGAAAGACAGTATGGAATTTCTCTTTCCACTTCCGCAGCGTGGCTGAGGTGATGCCCGCGGGGGTGTCCTTCAGAAGGTCCTGGACGTGGTACTTCTCATGCGCCGTGTTGGTGACAGGGGTGGTGGTAGTGGTTGAGGCATGGAGCTGTGTATGGAGGAGGCTGTATTGCAACAACTCGTCTCCGTCCAACAAGTCCGTTATCCTCGTGGCTGGTTCGTCTGGGAACTGTATTATCGCTTCGCCATTCTCGAAGCGAAAGTCCACTGGGATCCAAGGCGCTCCAGGTGATTCCTGGTACTGTCCCTGCTCCAGCATTTGCGCAAAGTGTGGCGCTGATGTGATGAGAGAGTCGAGAATGGGCTTGGGGTTCCCCAAGGGTTCGGTTTTCGCAGGTTTTCTCGCGTACACGGTGTGTTTCTCGCGTCCGCTGCGTCCCCTGATGTCCATCTGAGGTCCCTTGCCCGCTCCCGCTCCCAGCATCACGTGGTGCTCCTCTATCCAGTTGCTGCCCAACACCAGGTGCTGTGCTGAGTCCCAGTTAACATCGATGACCAGTGCTGGGACCTCGCACGCGTACGTGCCTATGGTGATTGGAACCCTGCACTCGCCTCGGATGGGAACTCCGCTGCTGTTGTCGCCCAGTATCACTGCTCCTCCGCGGTTTGTGTCCACTTGCAGCCCCAGCTGCTGCACTACGCGGAACGGCACGAGCGAGTGTGTGGCACCCGTGTCTCCTAGGACCAGTATGTCCTCCAGACGTGCTGGATCGGCCGTGAGTGCCTTCGTTTGTTCCTCCGTGAGCAGCGTATAGTGTGCTCCCGTGCGGATACGAAGGTTGGTTCGTCGGTGTGCTTTGGCCTTGAAGATATACGGGTGGCTGTGTGCCGGTGAGCTCTGTTGCAGCGCTGCCGCGGGCGTTGGGTTTTGCAGCTCCGCGTGCGTGATGCGGTAGACGTGGACTGGCCACGGTACTCTGCATGCTCTGTTGCGCCCGTGTTGGGGTTTGTTGGGTCGGGTTGGAGCCTCCGCCTCGAAGAGTAGCGTGCCAGTCGGGAACGTGTGGATGCGTTCCCATCCCTTCAACTGGACATGTGCCTCGCTGTTCGTCCATTCCGGGAAGAGGGCGTATCCAATGCTGTTTGGGCACTGCATGACTTGCTGCTCCGTGTGGCTGATGTACGGTGCGGCCTCCTTGAAGGGGGCCTGGCACCATATGACTCTAGGGCTCGGGGCTGGCGGGCCATGGCTGGCCAGGTCGGTGTTCAGGAAGTCCCTCGCAGCATAACGTTGTTGGCACAGGGGTTCGCCCGTTGTGGCGTATGCCTCCACATTGATGCCTTTCCTGATGTCACCCAGCGCTGTCCAGTGTTCGCTCCGTATAGCGCGGTTTTCGCTTGCCAGCCCCCCGCACCCTCATGGGTTGGCCATGAACACCCTGCCTGGGCTGGCTGTGTCAGGCTCTGGGGTTGACAGCTGTGCGACGGTGGCGTGCTTGGGTGTGTTGCCCGCGTTATGGGTTCGGACGTCGCGGCTGTCGTGAACCTGGCGCGCCTCCTGTGCATAGTGGCTCGTGCGTTGGCCTATGGCGTCTCTATCCGTCGAGCGGGGCTCGTCTCCGAGAGGTGGCGAGCGCTGGCGTTCTTCGGAGTACGCCCTTCGATAACGGTCCTCGGAGGGTGCCCTACGATCGGAGCGACCGTATCTGCTGTGGTCCGCGCGTCTGTCTTCCCCTCTGTGCCGCTCGTCGCGTCTACCCTCTCTGCGCTGTTCGTCCTCCCGCGAGCGGGAGTCGAGTCGGGTTTGGTACCTGCGCCTGTCCTCATCTACAGGGTTCCGGCGTGGCCATTCCCGTTCGCGCGACGCGCTCCTTCGTCCGCGTTCCATGGATCGCTCGCGTGATGTTCCTCGCGATGGTGTACGGCGAGATGCCTGTGGGCACGCTGCTGCCCAGTGTCCGTGTTCCCCGCAGTTAAGGCATGTGGAGTGTGGGCACTGGGGCGGTGTGTGTGTTGTGTCCCCGCAGACTGAGCATGCCCTTGGCTGTGGCAGTTCCCTGGGTCTGTCTTCCGCCATCACGTTGAAGTGTGCTCCTCGTGGCCTGCCAATCGCGTTCGCTACTCCCGTAATCGACTGCCACCCGCTGCTTTCCGCGATGTGTGGATCCGTGCTGAGGTGCAGGTAGGATAGTTTCCATTGTCTGCTTATCTCCTCTGGTAACCGGGGGAGGCAGTAGTCCCGTACCATGGAGCCCTTGCTGTATTCATCGGCTCCGTCGAGTTCTCGCAGCTTGTCCCGCTGCGTATGGAACTCGTTGACGAATTGGTGGAAGTCCATGTTGTGGTCGACCCTGAGCCGTGCGATACGTTCCCTGATCTCGCTCGTGGACGGCGCCGTGCGAGTGTTTTGGGCTCGGAGCAGGTTCACGGCCCACTCCCATTGGCCAATGGGTGTTCCCATGGGTGCACCCCCGGTGCTGTGCCATGTCCGCATGTGGTTGTGTAGTCGCGTCTGGATGCTGGCCTCGCAGCTGGCTATCAGCACCCGCACCATACGTTCCTCGTCATAATTGACTTGGCTCCCGTGGAGGTGAATATACTGGAGGAATTCGTGGAGGTCCGGCGTGACAATGGTTTTGTCCTTGCCAGAAACGGCGACCGCTTTGGTAGGGTCATACGTTTTGCGTATGGTGCCCTTGAGTGACTCCTTCTCCCACAAGGAAGGTTGCGAGCCCATGGGATTGCCTCCTGGTGGACGGATGGGGGCGGCAAAGGGGCATCCGATGGGTGCGCTCCCTGTCGCTTGCGGGTGTGGCCAGGGTGGGGTGGTTGGTGTCGTGGCGTGATTGTATGCCGGGCCCCATGGTTGCAGCTGGAGTGGTGTGAATGCGGAAGGTGGTGGTAGTGCTCCTGGGTGTCCATGTGCTGGGTGTGGGGTGGTCGGCCCGTACATTGGTCCCAGGTGAGGCAGGGGGGCTGCCGCATAGGGGGTTTGGGTTGGCCCCGTCTGCGTTCCCCGCGTGGGTGGGTCTCCCGTGCTGAGCAGGTCCTGTATGCCCCGCAGTTGGCTCACCATACGTTGCATGTTGGACTCTATCTCTGCTCTCCGGTGGGTCCCTGGATGGAGGCTACTACCCGGCGGCATGTCCCGTTGGGCCGTCCGCGTGGGTGCACTATGCGACCGTGGGTTCCTGGCCACCGCCTCTTCCTCTTGGCCCATTCGCAGTACCGTTTCCGGTGTTGTTGTGCCCGGGGCCTCGTCATCCTCCATTGCTTCGCCTACAGGACCTGGCGTTGCGGCCTCGGCGGCCTTTCGCGTCTCCAACCACCACCGGATGGCCTTCCGCTCCGTGCCCTTCCATATCTTGTACGGAATGGACAGACCTCGCCATGCGTACGTTTTTTTTTACCCGGCGTGAGGGCGTTGGCCCACGCCTTGTGTATCCGACGTCTGCGAGTTTCTGCCGTGGGGTCTGTTTGCACCCCTTGTGGGGGAGGGACCTCGTGTGCCTTGTGCCCTGGCCACCTGGCTCGGAGCCATTTCCGCATTTGCTGCGTTATGCTCTCTTTGGGCGTGACGGTTGTGGCGGCTGGTTTGTCTGTTGACGGGGGTTTGGGTGCGTGGTGGGGTGTGCTTTTCATGCAGACAAACCGTATGGCTTTCCGTCGTAAGCGCGTGCGCTCATGGGTTTTGCGTTGCAGTGCTCGCAGCAGATCCTTGCGGTGCTCGTCGGCTTCCGCGACAGGCTGTGTCGGATCTGTTTGGGGGATTGTCTCGTCCGCGCTGTCCGATGAGCTCGAAAACAGCGGGCCTCTCGGGTTGTATGGCCTTTCCCCGGAGGATTCGCTGGTGCTGGTGTCAGGATCCCCCCCCCGCTGGTCATATTGCTCTTTGAGCCAGCGGATGTAGTTTGTGACCTCGCGGCAGTGGTTCTGTCGCGTGTCCACCGCCGTCTGCGCGTCTGGGCTTGGCTCTTTGCGCAGTCGCCATTTGGCGTCTCTTAGTTTCGCTGTTTGTGTGGCTAGCGTCCTCTTGTATTTGAGCAGTGTCTTTTTTAGTTCTGCCGTGGTACCTTGAAAGGTTTTTGGCGACCGCGTGGTGGTTGTGGGAATTTGTTCAGCGGTGGGGTTGGGAGTTGCTGGCTCTTGCCGTGGGGGCTCGGCTTCGTATTCAGCTGTTGGTACTTCCA
The DNA here is from genome assembly GCF_984573655.1 of Nuphar pumila. Classification (NCBI taxonomy): domain Eukaryota; kingdom Viridiplantae; phylum Streptophyta; class Magnoliopsida; order Nymphaeales; family Nymphaeaceae; genus Nuphar; species Nuphar pumila. The sequence continues at coordinate 17,573 of NW_028323700.1, read as the reverse complement.
CTGGCATGGGTGGGGCATACTCGTGCGCAACAAAGTGCATTGGCGAATAACGGCGGTCAGTTACATCTGGTTCCGAGTCCGACTCAGTGTCATTCAACAAATCCGCCAAGTCCTGCGGTGGTGCCGTGTGGCCCTGCATAAACTGGGCTACATAGTCTCGCATGCCCACCTTGAGCAGTTTGCCGCGAGCTTTGCGCGCCTGCTTGTCCCGTGGATCTCTGCTGGCTGCTGTCTGCTTGGACACCGCCGGGCGCTCTCTCGCCGGGTCTCGCTCGTTGCGTTGGTACAATCCGTCTGCTGCGACTCCTCCCCTTGGAGGCGAGTGACCTGTGCGGGGTTGGCTGCTCCGTCTCGGGGAGCGGCTGCGCGGCCGCTTCTCCCGGTTGATGGGCTGGTAGCGCCCGTTTGAGCTGGACCTAGCCCTGGAGTACGGCGTGGGGCTGTGGTGCGTGCGCTCCCTGTCCTCCGGGCGGAACCCGTGGGGGGGTGGGAACGTCGCTTGCTTGCTCTCCGCTGCAAGCGGCCCTGCGCCTTTGCGTTTGTCTCCCTGCCGCTGCGCGCTGTGGCCTCTGCTGGTCGGGGTGTTGGTCGGACGCTTGTTGCCGTCGCACTGCTTGCCTGGCAGCGTGTCACGCAGGTCTGTTCGGGGTTGGACTGCTAGCGTCGCTGTGGGGGCTAGCCTAGGTCGGATGATCTCTTGCTGGATGGGTGGGGGTTGCGCTTGGGCGGGCTCCTGTTGCTTGGCTTGCTTCCGTGCCGCCCGCCCCGCTACGCGCAGCTGGGAGTGCCGCGGTCGGTTGCGCTCCGAGCGGGGGACCGTGTGCGCTTGCCTGGAGGACATCTTTTTATCTGCTCCCTGGGGTCCCCCCACTGACGCCTGGCCGCGCTCCTTTTGGTGCCTTGTGCGCACTCCCGTGGTTGTGTCTGCCCCTGCTGCGGGTGGGAATTGGATGGGTTGGCGTGAGGGTTCTCCGGCTGGCTTGTCACCTGTCAGCTGGGTTGCTTCCGGCTCCTTGGTTGGGTGGCCGTTTTGCGATGGTTCCTCCTCCTCCGTGCCGCCCATGCTGAGGACTTCATCAGAGTTGACGGCCGTGTCCTCTGCCTGCTCCTCCCTGGCCTCTCCCACTGCGCCCTGGGGCTGCTGTGGGGGTCTCAAGCAAGAGTGGAGTGCTTGGCATCCCCTATGCCATGCCCTCTTGACTTGAGAGGTGGCCTGCTGCCATCTGCTCCCATGCTGCTCAGATTGCGCCATCTGCACATTTTCTGAGTGTTTGAGAGTCTTGAGATCCACTACTCCGTACTGCTCTCGGACCTGTGGCCATTCTGAGTGTCTGGAGGTCTTGGTGGGGTTGGCAGTGAGGTGACCCTTGCTACCATACTGCCCGTTGGCTTCCCTGGAAGGGTTGCCTGGGATTCTGGTAGTCTTATGGGCTACTACTCCGTACTGCTCCGACAATTTGCCAGAGGGTCTGGAGGTCATTGCAGCAATGCCATTGTACTGCCCCTTAGGGTGTCTAATGGACTTATCTGGTCTCAGCTGCCACGGCTGATGCTCCGGCCGTTCGTTGTCGCATACCTGCCATGAAGTCCAGCGTTTGAGTTCGTGCTGCTCGTTGAATTCGCTGGTTGCTGGCTGTTTTGCGGCTTCGTTTTGCTCACCTTTGGGCCGTCTGGACCAGTCGCTCGCGTGTTTCAGGCGTTGTAGTTCCTGTTCCGTGTCGAAGAGCTCGTCATTCATTTCGCTCCATGCTGTTCTTGATGTTTTGGACGTTGTAGAGGCTGTCCTGCTGACAGCCTGGTGTTCGACCTTGTAGATCTTCGACCCCTGCGAAGCTTTTTGCCCTGCTGGCTGTGGTGCTTCCGTGATTCCGCTGCCTTTTCGCACAATTGCTGCCCACGATTTTTGTCGTGGTGGCTGCGGTGGTGATGGGGTGGCAAGGGACGCAGGCTGTTTTTGAACTTGGTGCTCCACGATTGCCCTCGCCCTTGTGAATGTGGTCTCCATTTCGGCGTCCCATGTCACCGCCATCACCTGCACGTGGAAAATAGTATTTTCAGGCTGGTTAAAGTATGGAATCACTTCTGACCAGTCCGTGGTCGCTTCTGGGTCCCAAGATTCTGAATAGCCCATGCTAATTGCGCAACCATCCAGGGTGCGCAGTCCCCAATGCTGAAGTTCGACGTCATTTTTAATAACATCTAAATGATCCACTAATTTGAAAGGACCCAGGTTGTCAGGCATTCTGATGGCAGTATGATGGGTGCTCAGGGTGCGCGAAACGTTGGACTGGCCGTGTGATCAGCGCAAAAAAAACAACCCGAAGCAAGCGACCCAAGGATTATGATCGCATGACCGATACCATGTTAGGCTGTCAGTATGACAGCTAAGAGTGCACTATGCAAGATGCGTTAGCATAGGGCAGGTATGAGCTGCCTTGCTGTGGCAATGTGGCAGACTACACTGGGCGAGGTGATAGAGATCGGTATTGACAAGATGACAAGATCCCGACTCTATCCAAGCACTGTCCCTTTGTAGGAACGCTTCCTCTAGGCTTCGGGACTCTACCCTACGCTACCTGTGCGCGTTGGTACTGTGTGCACATGACTAGATAGTTCACAGACTATCGACGACGCAGGACGGAGTCCATGGTCTATGTCATGGCCAGACGCATGCGTGTAAGTCTTGAGTGTAGGCTCCAATATACTCCTGTAGGCTTGGTACCTGATGTGACCGTCCTAGGCTACTGAGTAGAGGCCCGGAATGGGGGTTAGGGGAAGGGCCCTAACCCTAAGGAAGTGTAGGCTCTGAATAGGTCTTGGATGTTGTCTTGATGTACCTTGCATGACAACGATGCTGCAAGTACACACGTTAGTGTTGCCTAAGGTGTATACGTGCATGGCTCGGTAGCCATGTGCGTATAGCCTTAACGAGAGGTCCAAGGCATATGCATGCTGCATAGCAGTGTGCATATGGCTTGTAGCCTGAACTCCTAGATTGAGGCTGGCTTGGCCAGTCTCCAATCCTAACACTATCTATCGGGATGCTATGCAACAACCATGGGCATGGTGCCATGAGGAGCTGGTTACGCCAGGTACTCCTAAAAGCCTAGATGGTGTTTAGCATCTGGGGTCTTTCCTGGAGCACATCATCACCAAGTGCTAGCTTAGAGCGTTACCGTGCTCGGGTGTTCGTAGCACCCTAGCACTCCCTATAGTTGCTGAAGGCCTCAGAGCCATATGCCTCATAGTGCATACATGGTATCGGTTAAAGATACGTTCTAGTGACCTCGCACGACCACATTTTTGTTTTTGGCAAGGAACGATATTTGAATTGGGTAGATCATCGTGCGATATGGACAAACCACTCACATTCAAACTCGGAGATTACATACAGGATGTAACCAAAGATCTAGATCGTCAGTACATCATCGAACATGGAGGCTGGGTTAGCGATGATGGACAACAGCTGGACTTCAATGCCTTGTCGGAGTGGGAACCGTACATGACGGTGGACTGGACAGGTATTGAACACCTCATGCTATGTACCGAAGGCGAAAACGCAATTATCAACCTTGTATCGCAGCGTTCGTCGTTTTCGCATCATGGAAAGTGGCACCATTGGGTGAAAGCAGTTCATGTCAAGAAGGGATCTTGCGACACCAAAACCACAGTAACCCCAACGAAGCACACCTGTGCCACACTGATCAAGGGCAGCAAGGGCAGCACAACAAAATTAGACTTGCAAATTCAACAGACTGTGACGGCAGACGCAGCAGCGGCATCAGCAAACGAGCAAGACACGTCTAACGAAACTTGCCTCGTCCAAGAATTCCACAACACAACTGAGGAACTGGCCCTCATTAAGAACCAGAACCACTGTGTCAAAAGCAGTGTGCATAAAACAGCGAAGCACGTGGAAGGCGCAAACTGCAGCTCGCAGTTGCCTGAAGCAAAGCAAACTGTTGCGCACGAAGCGACACAGCTGGGGCGTGCACACGCCAAAAGCAAAACACGTTGCCATTAACATCAATTAATGACAATGAAGCAGTGCCTGAAGACGCGGCGGAGCTGCTGGACACAGTGCTCAAACGCAAGCCCAAAGCAAAACACGTTGTGCAAGCACAACGCGAAATGCTGGCTGCATACGCCAAGGCAAACACTGACATCACAATGTGGTATACAGTGGGCAACAAGGGCAAATCTATCCCCAGCTCAGTTGCGAGCAGCGAAACCAGTGACCTAGCGGGCAACCGTGATGGAAGAACAAGGACACGCAACGCAAATCGCAACTGGAGAGCATGGATGAAGCGCCTAGCTGCCCAGACAGCTAGCAAGCTATCCGCATGTCTTAACCTCAACGACGACCGAGAGCCAGCGCCACGGGCGGTAGGCGAGGCCGAAGAAGAGGACGAGGAGATCATCGAATACGATGAAGACATTGCCTACGAGGACGACGCCGACGCGGACGGGCACCAGATGGTCACAGACGACGAACTGGTCCCCGTAGACGACAGCGCGCCCGCAAAGGTAACGCACTCCGCCCCTGCGGCAGTAAACACGGCAAAAGCGCCACGCCGGCTCGGCAGCGCCGCTAGACGCGCTAGCCCGGACGTCGCGGAAGGCAGTGGACGATATGCGCAGCGCAATGCCGCGGAGCACGCAGCCAAGGCACAAGCCACGGCGCAACGCACGACGGCAGCGCCAGAACGCGACGCAGCCAAACGGCCGCGCGAGCCAGCGTACGCGAACCTAACCCTGGAGGAAAGGCAGGCGGAATTCACAAAAGCGATCAGAGAGCACGACCGCAAGGCGGCGAAACTCAGACAAGCGCTTGAGGAAACGCAGCGGGAACTCGCCACACGTGCACACGACGCGCCCAACCCGCCAGCACAGCCGACACCCGCGGGTCGGAGCCGGTCCAGCAGCGGCAGGGGGTCCGACGTCAGGACGGGACGTGGCGGACACGCCGCACGAGCGCCAAGCCACCAAGCAAGCGCACAGCGGGGTATGCTGAAACTTCTCACCAAAGCAATCCATGTGCAAGTAGGAGCCCGCACCAGCGGAGCCCTAAAAGCCATGGACAAGCAGGAGAGACGCAGGAGCAAATCGGCATCCAACAGAGGACGCGGACGTCAAGGCTGCCGACCTAACCAGCCGTACCAAGCCAGAAGGGATGGAAGCGACAGAGGTCCACCCGGGTTTGAAGACATGCATGCTAGTCAGCGCAAACATGTAAATGACGCTCTGTATGGACACGAGTCGCACAATGAGCATGAATTGCATGAGTCGCACGCGGCAGCACAAGCTCACCAGCGAGTACGAGAAGCATGCGCACGCCGGGCAGCAGCAGCTGACCGGCTACGCCAACTCAAACCGTTGAAAGAGCAGAATGAAAGGATAGAGAGCCCTCGAGAGGAGCAAACGCCTTGCAATACGCAGCCTTGCAGAAAGAGCGTAGACGCCTTAATGGTGAAATCAAGCGCATGGCTAGAATTGTTGAAGCAACCGCTGAGGAACTAGGTCTAGAAGATGCATACATGGTAGACCTAGCAGACTGCATGAACTTGTGCGTACAATGCTCTGATGGTGAATCGGATGTAAATGCACGAGAGTATGCAGGCCCAGAGGGCCAGGGCAACCTACAAAAACGGGCCAACACCAAACGCAGAATCAGAAACCTGCAGAGCCAACCCAAAAAGCCCAAGGCGCAACCTGAAAAGGGAACCCCAGCCACGGCTACTGGGAAAACTCAAGGCACAAGGACCGAGGACCCGTGCTTGAAAAGCATGAACACACGTGCATACACCCGGAAGCTGCAAAGGCTTAAAGCCAGCAGAAACAAAAGGGTCACATTTGTACGAAACCGAGCCGTGACGCCGGTCACTATTAGTGCGCCTGCAGAACCGGAAGCAACATGCCAGTCATGTACAGCAACGGACACAACAACCCACGAACCAACAGCAGCGGAAACAACCATGTTGGGAGTGACACTTAACGTCACTACCAAAAACACGGTTGCTGCTAGCATAAGGAAGTGGCTTAGGCAATGGTGGCCAGGCTTCAAAGCCAACGAGGTACCTAGCCCTGCAGGGGTGCAGTCAGACCCACAACTGGAAGCCAAAAGGCGGACATAATTCCAAGCCAAACACAAGGCTACGGCCAAAGCGAGCCTTAACCAATCGTGGATGGGAAAGAAAATCCCCATGCACACATGGCAAGGAACGGAGCAAAAGGCATGGAAATGGTGGCGCAAACAGCCAGCCACAATCCAACTAGGACCCGTAGGTGAAGCTAGGGAAAGCGATGCCCACCCAGACCCAACCTTCGATGACACAATCGATGGAACCCAGCCTGCACAGACAGAAGGGGGAAACGTGGATGACAACAACACCAGGCAACCGAACTTTGGTGGCGGAGAGTGGCTCACACCACAGAATCCGAACCCACCGGAGCAGGGAACTCCTAGGATGTCCTTAAGTCTCAACGCGCCGGCGCGCACGATTGACACAAGACACCAGGACATGCTAACATATATCCGCAGGCACCACCCTGACATATATGAGGAATCAATGGCCTTGACGCCATTACAGCCGGGGGAACACGGAACCCAATAAGAGCTGCTAGAACCAACGAGCCCAACAGACGCTCGCGGTCACTAACGCACGGTACACGGGAACACCAAACCCAGACACGGATGCGGGACCAACAGGAAACCCTGCTACAAGCAGAGGGGCCACCGCTGCCAACGGCATACCCACCAGCACCACCGTTGCCACCGGCAACCGGGGAACCGGCAGTGCAGCTAGTACACCACACAGCAATGCAACCCTTGTTACACCAAGGACAACATTACGCTGGGTCAGTACAGAGCAACAACGCAGCCGCACAATACGCCCAAGAGCTATTGAAAACTGCGGTTAAGAAATACTATGATCCCAGCCAGGCGGCACCAAGGGAGGTCAATGGTAATATCTATACACCAAACCTGGAGGATTTTCTGGCATACGTCCAGAATCACCAGGCAATTGGGGGGCTATCAGACGAAGCCACGGTAAACGTGCTGATAGCAGGATGCGCCGTCAGCGTACAAGAACGCTTACGACGACGTATCAAAACCTGGACGTATGAATCGGGGCAAACCCGCATGGAATGGGCAACCACCATGCTAAGGGAACAGAACCCACACGTACCAGCATCAGCAGGTGACCTGAGGGCACAGCTGAACGCATTGTCAGTACACCAGAAAACGTTCGCGCAATTCACGGAACAATTCCTACGCATCAGAACGGAACTGGCTGACATCGAACAAACAGACGAGTTCACCTTTGGAGCACGGTTGCGCGAGTATTACATACAACGCCTCCCGCCCATGACAACTCAGATGTGGAAAGTCATGAATCTGGCGTTATCGTCCGCTAACCACTTCACTGAGAAACAGTGGTGGGAGAGTATAAGGGCAACCATCAACATCGTTGGTGACAAACGACCGGAACAAGCTGACCACGTAAAATACAATGCGATGGCCAGCGACAGACCGCGCGAAGAACGACCACTACTATGTGGCTTCTGCGGGGAGGAAGGCCACTTCTCAAAGGAGTGCCCCCACATCACGTGTTTTGGATGCGGTGAAAGGGGACACTATGCAAGAGATTGCCCACACATGAAGGGACGCTCACGGTCACCCAGGGCACGTAGCCAGGAGTACCGAAGGGAGCAGAGCCCGACACCATACCGCACCTCACGTGAGCGTGACGGACGGGACCGATCGCAGGGAAGCCGGGATCGAGAGAGAGGGTATAGCGAACGCCGGGTCTACGGTCGCCGTAGCGCGTCGCATAGCCCAGGACGGTATAACAACCGCGGGGACCGCTACAAACGGGACCAGCCATGGAAAGTCGAATACGACAATAACCGCGAGGACCGTTACAAACGGGACCAACCGTGGAAAGTTGGACACAACGACGACCAGGCACACCGAAGCCGAGAACACACCCCGCAAAGGGAACGTGATTCGGCGACGGCGGACGACTCCGAAACGCCGGCACAACGCCTGGACGTACGGTGATGTTCGAGCAAACCGTATCAACGGGACAACCGGTAAACGAGAAGCCCGACACTCCCAACCCAACAACATGGTTACTACGACCATGAGGGGGCGGGGGCATTGGACGGTTCTACCGAAAGATCAGAGACTCCCACATACGAGATTTGGAGGACAAGCTGATCCTCAGACTCACAATAGATGCATTTGCTGCACCAGAGCAGCCAGTGTGTGAGCACCACTATGTGGATGAGTTATTCATGAGGATGAAATTGGTAGACCAGCCAACCCCGGGAAAACCAAACCCAGGCCAAGAGGTCATATGGTGCCAACCACCGCTGCACCACGCTGCCCCGCATATCCGGCACGCGGAAGAGCAGGTGAGGAACAGCCACAGCGCTGTGGACTGGTGGTATCCACATTGGCCCGAGACAACAGCACACAAACTGTTGCAAACGTGGGAAAAGGTACATACCTTTCCGACGGGAACACAGCTGTACAATGCCCCTGTGCAAACTAGAGGGAGCAAACAGCTTGTCCAACACGGTATACCGATAGCCAAAAGCAAAACGAGGGGACCCAGGCCTACAGCGCCGAAACCCACCAAATGGCCAGTACACGTGTACAAAATCATCGCAAAACCGGTAGTCCCAGCGACACCGATGACGGAGATTACGCAAGCCATACACGCGCAAGCATTGAAGGCACCGGCGGACATGTTCGAACGGCAGCACCCATATATCTTTAAGGCTCGCATACCGAAAATACGAACGGGAGTTAAAATACGCGCGGGAGGACAGTTTGCAGTCCTTGACGAGGACCAAACAAACATCATCCGCACGCAACCAGAGAAGCTAGCGCAAATAGCTGTCCTGGGTGATACCGGCGCAACACATTCGCTGGTACCACTACGAGTCGCTAAGCAATTAGACCTCGAAATAGACACGAGACGCGGTGGATCCGTTATCCTAGGAGACGGACACAGCGGAGTGCCTATACACGGACAGTGCATAGTTCCCATTAACCTGGGGGGATACTCGTGCACTGTACCAGCGCTAGTCATAGACGTAGACTGGGGTGACACACAACACCTGGTCTTAGGTAGTGACTGGATAGCCACGCACAGAGCAATGCTCGGCGCGGGAGCTGGCAAAGGACCTCAGATGGATATCAGAGGGCCCGATGGCACGCAAAAACACACCGTATTCGCGAGAAAGGTGCTGACACGTGACCAATGGGAGCTGCCAGAGCACACAGACAATCTAATTGTGGGTGCCTCACAGTTCGCTGCCATGCTCGAACATCGCACCGACCTTGCAGGCGAAGGCGCGAGATGGGATGCAGTGGATTTCCGCATAGAAAACGGACAGACGTACGTCCAGTTCTACGGAGATGAACCAGTATTGCTGGAAGATTTCCTGCACGAGGATCAGTGGTATAGGTACAGTTGCTTGAGCGCCACGTTCCAGCAATCAACTGCACCACCGCCGCCGCAAAAGGCGGTGTGATCCGACGAGGGATCCCATGCGAAATATCATGCGCAGGACCTCAATAAGGATACGCCGGCAGGCATACCAGCCGCCACAGTTGCGGGTTGGAGAGATAGATACCCAGACGTGTTCAAAGACGATCTCCCAGACAGAAAAATGTTGGATCGGTTGACACCACGCAAGGAAACTATCCACGCTATTCCGCTGTTACCGAACGCAAAGCCTGTTTACAGACGACAGCGAAGGTTATCACCGAAAGAGCGAGCTGAAGTTGAGAAACATCTCAAATACCACATCGCCAAGGGGTTGGTACAACCATCCTCGTCGCCGTGGGATGCTCCGATACTGTTCACGCCTAAGCCAGACGGTACACTTCGCATGTGTGTCGATTACAGAGGGCTGAACGCAGTTACGGAAAGGGATGCTTTCCCACTGCCACGTGCAGAAGACCTGTACGCCAGAGTCAAAGGCAAACGTGTATTCAGCAGCATAGATTTGCTCAAAGGATACTGGCAAGTGCCGATACAGCCAAGAGACAGACACCTTACAGCGTTCACAACACCTGAAGGACTGTACGAGTACAAAGTACTGGCTATGGGACTTACAAATGCACCAGCAACCTTTCAACGAATGATGACCAGAATCTTTGATGATCTGATCAAACAAGGAGTTGTTATGGTTTGCCTGGATGATGTCCTAATCATGACAGAAACAGTGGAGGAACACTGCCAAGTCATGCAAGAGGTCCTGAACAGACTGCAAACTAACAAACTTATCATTAGGTTTGACAAGTGCAAGTTTGGCATGAAGGAACTCAAATTCCTGGGCTTCATCATTAGTGGGGGACACAGTACACACTGATCCAGCTAAGACCCAGGCAGTGCGTGATTGGCCAATACCCACCACTACAGCACTAAGAGGGTTCCTCGGGCTAGCCAACTATTTTAGAAAGTTCATACCGAACTATGCTATTATGGCAGCACCCCTCACCATGCTGACAGGTGGACCTAAAAAGGGCACCGTGGACCTAAAGGGCCAACAGCTGACAGCATTCGAAGCAGTCAAGCAGGCTCTAGTGTCACCAGCTGTATTGGCTGTGGAAGACCCAACCAAACCATATGAGGTTATCACAGATGCCTCATGTGAAGGTATTGGGGCAGTACTCATACAACGTGATGAGAAAGGCCAACCGAAGGTGATTGCATATGAATCTAAAGCATTCTCCACCAAGAAGGCCAACATCGAGGCTAAATTCACTGCCAAAGCGCAGCTAGAAAGGCCAGATGGCAGCATCAGTCTTGACCAAGCAGCCCTAGAGGATGCATCAGGTAAACAAGAACTGACTGCACTGATACATGCACTAAAAGTATGGCGTTGCTACCTGGAAGGGGCTGAATTCACGGTATATGTGGACCACAACCCACTTACATACCTGTTGAACAAGCCAAACCTTAACAGATGGCAGGTCAGAATACTGGAGGTACTAGCCATGTATCCAGGCATGAAGATTCAGCACATCCCAGGCAAAGCAAACATTGCAGATGGGTTGAGCAGAATAAAGCATGGACCACCTGCACCAACACAGCCAACACCATCTACGGTGACTGAAGCTGTATTGCAGTGTAGTGGAATACAGTTCCCCAAAACAAAGCAAGGCACACCAGGTATCAATGGTAAAGCCAGCTACAGTAAGGGGCAACTTCCAATGAAGGAAATCATAGCAAAGCTGAGCAGCATGTACTGCATTCCAACATTCAGCCAAGCTAATGTTACCAGGGCACAAGTTAAGGCAGCTAAAGGAGTAAAACAGGGACAATCACAACTAGTGAAGAACCCACCAGCACCAGCTGAACCAAAAGCCAGAGCACCTGAGGGCATACCAGCCACAGCAACCTTCCTAGACTCAGATGAGGACATTGAACCTCAGGAGCACATGGAAGAATTGCAAGGGGAAACAGAGGAAATCCTTAAGCCATCAAGGAGGAATGTGGGCAAACATGTTCCTGCAACGATGTGTGAATGGATACCTGCATGACCCACGCATGGCAGAGCAAATTGCACTACAAACAGCAAACCCACATGCACCAGATAACTGGGCATGCAACAGAGGGCTGTGGTTCCATAAAGGATCACTGGTGGTTCCAAACCATGATTCCTTGAGAACTGAGTGCATCAGCCAGTACGATGATCCACCAGACAGGGGACATCAAGGCTCGTTCAAAACAAGAAGAGCTATTGAAAGGTTCTACTGGTGGCCTGGCATGACTAAAGACGTCGAACATTACGTAGAAACGTGTGATTCGTGTCAGCGCATGAAACCGCTAAGGAAACGACCAGCGGGGTTGCTACAACCACTTCCGATTCCGGAGGAGAGGTTAAAACATTGGGTCATCGACTTTGCAGTTGCATTTCCACGTACAAAGCAAGGTTACGACTCAGTGCTAGTATTAGTGGATCGCAAGACTCGCTATACTCTTCTGAGACCATGCCCCGCAAACTGTACAGCGGCGGACGCGATCAGAGTACTGCTGGACGCCACATCGACATTTGGCCAGCCCAGATCGATAGTGTGCGACCCAGACAGCAGGTCCAAACACGCAGAGGGCGAGTTTCAAACCACCCTCAGGAACCTGGGATGTCAAATCCACGTAGGAACGGTTGATCACCACGAAACCGTAGGCCTCGCGGAAAGAACAATCCAATCAGTGAAAGAGCAACTCAGGCACTACATAAATGCCACCCAGACTAACTGGGCAGACTTGCTGATGCCACTACAAAGTGCACTGAACAACGGATATTGCGTGTCTATACACACTACTCCGAATTATCTGGCACTAGGGATGCACCCAGACCAGCCCAACCTGCCCACATCAACGCCACCAGACGATAATACTCTGCGTGCGCAATGGCAGAAGGTTGAACGGGAAGCATCTGAACGCCTAGAGAACGCACGACGGCGAATGCTGATTGCAGAGAACGCTAAGCGTCGTGACGAACAATTCGGCGTGGGTGATAAAGTGCTCCTGAGTACTAAACACCCATGGTTCCGCAATACAGCAGACGGTGTACGTAAACTCATACCCGCATGGGCCGGACCGTTTACTGTGCTCAAAGCTAACAGCAGGGTGACATACACGCTAGAGCTACCTGAAGACATTAAGTGCGACAACGTGTTCCACGTTCACTTATTGAAAAGGTACCACTCGGACACGCGAAAACCGGCACCGCCACCGTCTGAAATCGTGGATGGTCACGAGGAATTCACGGTAGAGGCTGTGATCGGACACCACGTTAAGAAACTTCGATCGGGCACGAGAGAGGAATACAAGGTGGCATTCGAAGGCTATGGACCCCACTATAACAAGTGGCTACCCGTTGAGAATCTGAATGGCTGCCAGGACGCTATTGCGGCATACCACGCTAGACGACACGCTGGTATAGGCGTACGCGCAGTCGCGCAACGCGCTAACGCTCCACGAACGTGAGAGACGATCCGCACAGCATCGATGCTGAGTGATGACACTAGTCTTGGAACTGTCCGTGAGACATCCAACCTAGGCAACAATTTTGTGCTGAACACCTCGTGAGGATGCAACAGTATGAAACTGTGTTACAGTTTGTTTGTATCCGACATGTCGGTCAACAACTGCTTACTGATAGCCGAATCGGGATGTATTTTTCGGGTGCTTGAGTAAATAACATCTGTGCTATCTGTACAAATGTTGCGAATGTAACCGTGCCTTTCGCTATTCCCATACCACTGCTGTACGGGAGGAGACATCAAGATTGTGGAGAACAAGACGCAGGTACACAAGACGCAGGTACAGCGACGCGACGCGACAGTGAACGACGATGTGAAGACCAAGTTCAAGGCCGGAAGACCTTGACTCTGAAGGGGTCGGGTGGACCCTGTCTCTGAAGGGGGCAGGGGCAGTTTTCGTGAGTGTACTGAGGGGCACTGGCCTGGGTGGCGTGGTGTCGAGGGTACTAGGGCGGTGTTGAAGACACCGGGGGGTGCCCACTCGTTGGCTGGGTGTCACGAGTGCCCTGTGCTGTCCGTCACTACCGTGAGGGGTGCACGCGAAGGCGGCCGGAGCCGTGGACATGGTAACCCGGGGACAGACACGATAAGGCAAACGATGGTATATGTGTTGACGAACACTGGGGGCCAGACGTCTTCACATCCGGAGCTTCACTTCGCCCCGCTTCGCCCCGTTCCGAAGTTACTAGTATTGAGAGTAATTACCTCAATACTTGTCTTGATGTGTCGTTCTTTTCTTTGTTGTTCTTTGAGTTTCTTTTTTTTTTTTTAGAGGGGGGGGATGTTACGTATGTACATTCATACGTAATGCTAGTTAGCATTATCAGCACTAACACTAACGTGTTGGTGACGTGAGGGCTAGCACGCGGTACATAGATAGTGGCACGGCACTATCTATCGGGATGCTATGCAACAACCATGGGCATGGTGCCATGAGGAGCTGGTTACGCCAAGTACTCCTAAAAGCCTAGATGGTGTGTAGCATCTGGGGTCTTTCCTGGAGCACATCATCACCAAGTGCTAGCTTAGAGCGTTACCGTGCTCGGGTGTTCGTAGCACCCTAGCACTCCCTATAGTTGCTGAAGGCCTCAGAGCCATATGCCTCATAGTGCATACAGGCAGCGGCCAGACCCGCAACCGCCATGGAAGGCCCCTCGGTGAGCGCGCACTTGCGGGGCTGGACGCGGAGGCCAACGCTGGGCGCGCCGCTCTCCCCAGTGAGCGCGTGGAACGCCGCACGGAGGGCGTCGACCTTGCCAACCAGGTTGACGTCATCCGCAATCGCCAGCACAACATCCGCGGGCGCGGTTGCCTGAGTGCGTTCCAAGATGGGCTGCAGCACCAGGGCGAAGAGCAGCATGGCAAGGGTGTCGCCCTGGCGCACCCCTGTGCGCGACTGGATCGGGGCCATGCCGGCTGGAGCGCCGATGACGTGCAAGTCGGTGGGCGCACCGTACGACCATTGCACATACGGCAGCAGCGCAGGCACGTATTTCTGCACTGCCGCAAACAGCGCAGATCGGTCGACCGTGTTGAAGGCATTGGCCATGTCAACGGTCAGAAGCGCGGCATCGGAGTCAGCAGCCAGCGCCGAGCGGACCGCATGCACAAGCGCTTCCACCCCGCCTGAGACGCCCACCGCGAGCTGCAGGGGCACGAGCGAGCGCCCAAGCTTCTCACAGGCTGTCATTGCGCATAGGCCGGTGAGGCGGTACAGGACCTCTCCTATCGCTATGGGTCGCGCGCCCCCATTTGGCTTTTGCAGGCCCACGAGGGAGGAGTCCAGCAGCGACGAGTGCCGCGACAGCGTGCCCGTGAGCATGAGGATGATGAAGGCCAGAGTGGCATTGAAGGCTGCAGACGTGGCTTTGGTGGCTGCCAAGACGTGCTCGTACGTCATGCCAGTGGGCCCGCCTGCTGAGCCGAGTTTGGCTTCAAGGCGTTTGAGTGCGCGCTCGAGCAACTCAGCGTCTATACGCAAGGGCAGTGTGGCGTCCTACACGAGGACCGGCGGTTCAGCGAATGGGTGTTTCTCACGGAGCGCAGCAATGACGGCGGGAGAGTGCGTGTCCGCCAATGGTGCCGACGCTATCACGGGCGCGCCACGGGTTACGCTACCGAGGCCGAGCATGCGTTCTACACGCAGAGCCATGAGCTGTTCAGCCGACAGGGTGCGGCGGCGTAGGCGCGGGACGGCGGCTTCACGCTCATCGGCGGCGTCATCGTCATCCTCGTCCTCCAGCGCTTGGCACGCCTCTATGCGGACCATGCGGGCGAGGGCGCGCCTGTTACGACCATTAGACCCGCGGTTGTCGGCCAGCGCCCGCTTGGGAAGGTCCGCTAGGGCTTCTAGGGCCGCGCATACTTCTGCGGAGGCCTGGGGGTCGTCGGCGTGCTCGACCGCGTCAACCACGTCCAAGAGCGCGCGTGCGTAGACGCGTCCCCATTGTGTGCGAATGACTGACGGCACAGTCTGCGGTATGTCGACGCGGCAGGCAGGCTGACGTGCCGGCTGCCGCTGGACGGCAGCGCGTGCGGTGCCCAGGCGCGAGCGTGTAGCGCGCGTCCTCGCACCTTGGCCGCGACCCCGTGATGAGGGCGTCCCCTGTGCACGGCCCCGATGTTGGCGAGACGCGCTTGCAAGGGGAGCGGGGCCGCCAGGTGCGGGCTGCGCTGCGGCGGGCGCATGCATAGGGGGTGGTGGCACAGCCCGCGGGCGTGGCGCCAGCGGTGTTGGCGCCGGCGGTGTTGGCGCGGGCAACGGCGGCTGAATCCGTGGCGGCGTAGCGCCCACGGCACGCGTGTCGCCTATAGGGCGAATGTTAGCACGCGCTGGGACGTCTTGGGTGCGCGTTAACATGCGCGGGTCGAGCGGAACGAAGGGAGAAAAGCTTGTGATAGGGAGCGCAAGGTCCGCTCCGCGCTGCTGGACTGTGCACCCACCGGATCCAAGCCGGGTCGTCAGGGGCGACGCGCGCGGCGCGGACGCAGCCTGGCAAGTCGGCCAGCTTGACGGGTTCATATTCGGCAGGACAGACGTGGGCTCCGCCACAGAGGCACGCGAGGGCAATGCGTGCTGGCGAGCCGACTGCTCGTCACGCCACGTGAAGGACGCGCCTTCTCCGCGTGCGAGTATGTTGATTGCGGCTTGGCCATGACTCGGAGTTGTCGTGAGGAGAGCGCGCTGCGCGCCGGGGACTGTCGCGCGGCTTTGTGGTGGGGTCAGACGCGCCGAACGCCTGGGCGCTGGATGCGCGCAACCGCCCGGCGGTCGGGGGATGGAGGGGAGGGAAGAAGCAGCGTGCGCAGGTGCGTGACCGCTGGCATTTGCCAGTGATCGCATGGTAGAGGCTACCGCCACGCACCGCTCGCTTTTGCGAGGGCAGGCGGTAGCGCCTGCCCTTGCCAAACCGCGGACAACGTAAACATCGGCAAGTTGTAACAGGGCTGCGGTCATGGGGGTTGCCAGCCCAGTACTGGCAGGCGGGGAGGATGGCGACGTGGCATTCACGCGTTTCGTTGCTGGTTCTGGGAGGCTGGGCGGGCCTTGCGGGCCGTGTTTACGTGAGAGCGCAACCGCTGTCGGTCGTGGGCGGGGCGGCGGCCGCAGCCGGGGCTGTGGCGAGGCCGGCAACGAAGCTCGCGGCGGGGGCTGCAAAGGGGACCGAGGCTAGGACCCCGACAGTGAACGCAACGGGGACGGCGGCGGGGACCCCAGTGGGAACCTTGCTGTCCCGGCGGGAGTGGCGAGGGCCGCCGATGCCGGTCGGGGGGACGGCGACGGGCAGTGCATGAGCACACCTCCGTTAAGCTGCCACCCGCTGGACGGGTGGTCGGTTCGGATGTGCTCCAGCAGCAGCGACTGCACCGTGAACCCAGCGGAGCACTGTCGCTCTGGACACACGAACAGAGGGGCAGCCCCGGCAGGGGCGTGCCCACCCGGTTCTCGCGGCAGGGCGTCGTTCATGCGCACACCTGCAGCACAGGGAGTGGCGGCACAAGGGGACTGCGGCACAAGAGGGCACCCCAAAACAAGAGGAAGCAGAGCAAAAAGGGGCCAAAACCAGAAGGCCACAGAACGAAAGAGGGAGACCAAAACCGGGCAGAAGACCTCACGCAAAGAGACCAGGGAGAACCCAAACGAGCGCAGAACACGCAAGCAAGCAGGCCGAGCAGCAGAAACAGGCGAACACGCCAAAGAGAGCGAGAGAGACCACGACCGGCTGGCAGGAAGCACAGCAACACGAGCACCCAAACAAACAGAGAGGCGCACCCGAGCAAAGCACAACAAACGACGCGACGGCAGCAAAAGCTGAAAGAGCGAACAAAAGAAAGCAAAAGCAAATGCAAGGGCGAGACCGCTGCGGAAACAAACACGGCTGGCAGGCAGGAAGCAACAGCAACACGAGCACCCTAACAAACAGAAAGGCGCAACCGAGCAGAGCACAACAAACGACGATTGTATGTATTGTATGTTGTTATACAACACATAATACAATAT
>NW_028323699.1:0-33591 GCF_984573655.1 Nuphar pumila | reverse complement strand
ATGATCGCTTGTTCATACCGACAGGCTATACATGTAATCCTCAAAATAGGGTTGCCTGTCATACGGCACTGCTCTCGGTCATACCTTTGGAAACAGCACTTCTCAACGGAGCCATCCCCGGTATACGTTTTAACGTGCTCGATACGGAATCAGTCTTCAAACATGTTGTGATGGGACACAATGCTGAACACAGCTTACCACGCGCACGTGTGTGAATACACACACAGACAGTTGACTTCTGTGAGTACCGGGTGACCGTAAGCACCGTACGCACTTTCATCATGTAGCGCATGAAAACGTTCTAACACGCGTTTAGGTGTATACATGCCAATGCAGCAGTCAGTGCGCGAAAGTGTGGCGTAAGAAACCCTGTCAGAACTCCAATGCCTGCCCGCCAACAGCGACGTTCACCTGGCTTGACACCCTTCAAGACAATGAACATGCGACCAGCTACCAAGATACAGACATACGTTTTATTTCAAAGGCGATGTCCAAATTCTCGCACCTGCTGGGTTGGTTAGTCCCTGTGATAGTTGCTTGCCGCGAAGTTGCGAGACTCGAGGTGCTAGAGTGCTGTAAATTTCCTGACCGAAGGTCCTGGAAGGAGCGGGAGCAGAGGTGGAAGGGGTAGGAGCAGACACATCCTCAACCGATGCTTCGGTTGCAATGGAGGCAGTCTTCTTCACGTCGTCATCCGCGCTGGAGTAAACGCGAGTGCATCGTGCACGGGCCACCGAACGTGTGCCGGGGGCAAGTTTGCTGGAAGCAGTAATGGAGGCAATCATTTCGACAGGCTTCGAGTTAGATCTGGCTTAATTTGACGAAGGTCGTGTAAACATTACGTGCTGTTTACATGCGCGGCACTTGCTATATATGCGAGATGTCCAGCATTCATCAGCCACATGCATCAGCCACAACCGGATAGGCCCATGCGTTTGGATGAGGTCTGCAATGCCGTCCACATGCCTGCTCCCACTGCAGTCCACACAATTGCTGCAACGTCACCCCTGAATTAATCTGTGGCTCGCGTGCCACGGGTGTTGGCGACATGACTCGGCATAGCCTATTGCTTCCGACAGATAGGCGCTCACTTACAACTCAAGAACAAACATTTATGTATGGCGTGGATGTCCAATGTTTTTGTGTTCAATCCTACACTGTAAGTCCCCACACAAAACCACGAAGTTTGTGGTCAAACCAATTTGTAGTCCAACATTGTCGCGTCATTCACGACTCAGGGCTGTTTGGCGATCGTATGTCACAATGTAGCACTGCCCGGGCCCCAAAATATGAAACACGTTACATCCCATGATACTTACCGAATACTCGATACATTTCAATAGGAAGGGCTGTGTTTCCGGACTTGCTGTCCCGACTGTCGGTGTCGTTGCAGTGGTTTGAACACTTGCGGATACCAGAAAGCCACTGACTTCCGAAACATAACTAGTCTTGTACTTGTACCTCAGCACTTGATGCACGATGGCTGGCATAGCGTTTGGCGCTCTGGTTAGCATAGGCATTCTTGCACGGACCAGGGTTGTGTCTCTGAAACCACGTTTCCCATTTATTCGCGTGGCTCTGGACAAGACAAGACGCCCTGTTCATTGCCCTGCCCAAGCTTCGTGCGGTACGGCTTCTTGTTTGTCCGGTGGATGGCCGCTGGGGTTGTCCCACAGTGATTCGCATTCGGAAGCGCAAACACAGCATCACGAACAACGTTCACATGTCAACAATCACTTCATCGCGTAGATGATGTTGCTGATGCGCGCGCTCGCATTTTCTCAAGGCTGGTCGTCTGTGCAACATGCTTCCATCGTCAGGGTCCATCATCACCCATATGCTCACGTTTCCTTGAACGGTCCGCACATTCATGTGGGATAATGTATCAAACGAGGTATAATAAATATGTCAGTTCCGTTTGTTCGCGCATGGAAACCTTTTTTTTCTCTGGGATGGTCGAACGACATATTTAGCCACTGTAATGCGGACATGAATTGGCGTTCCCTTCGCAATAGTATTGTCAGGGTCGCCATTCTTGGAGAGACCTCACCCGCAGAAGTCGCCATCATTACCAAAGTTGCAATCAGACGGACACCGTTGGCAAGCAGTCAACTAGTTCAGGGACATCCAGCCTTCGGACTTGCTCAAGATTGTATGCAGGTGCTGTGCAAGGCGACTTTCCATAGAACCAGACGAGTACCCTGATGTTTATCGGTCCGACTTAGTGGAGCGCTTGCATGGTGTCGAGGTGGCTGACCCATATCGGTGGTTGGAGGATCCTAACAGTGAGGATACCAAAAAATGTGCGAATCCCTACTTTGTGCTGACCGTGGCACCGGTCAACTAGCGTTGCGGCAAGTGACCTGCGATTGTGATGATCGTGCCGAGGAGGATGCTGTGCTTCACCATCAGTTTAGGGGATATCTCATGGGACGTTGTGACCTAGGCAGCGTGCGGCAAGATCTTGGCAAAAGGTCCATCTTGCACGGATTGACAAGCGACCAAATCATACGCACTGCAAACAGAAACAAACCAATCAGGATCCATTCCACACCATGTCTCTGTAGGCAATTGAAAGCTCTATGATAGTTGCTTGACATCTCAGCGCATGCATGCCAGCTCCTCCACCGAAGTGTGATGCCTGCACGGTCCGATGCGAAGTTTCGCGGTGCACATGCATGAGTATCGTACGATGACTAAGATCGAATCGGAAACTGTTGAACACTTCCCTTTGCTGCTTTGATGATTCCAACTTCGATCATTCCAACTGCAACTCCAGCAGGCTGAGCAGGTAGTTCTTCATGTGGTGTAATGATGTTTTCACAACCCTACTGCATCCACATGGCATTGGCAACTCCAAGAACTACTTGGGAATCAAAATCATGTGGCGCATGCAGTCGCATAACAACTGCTGCAATGTTGTACCAGTTCTCAGCAGGAGACTGAAGTTTGACCGTACAAGGGTATCCTCAAAGGTCGCAGGATCTTCGCTGTAGTTGCTTGGCGATAGCAACCACGGGGCGTATACATGGATCTGCCACGCATTTGGTTGAACAAGAGCATAGTTTGCAGCCATTTCTTGGATCAGCACCAACCAGCACCAACAATCTGAGAAGCAAAATCAGCACGTATGGTGCCAGGCCCATCCTTCTGTGCAGCCTCATAGTGAGAAAACAATCAAAAGATGGAATCAATAGAAGAAGTAAGGCGGCACAACAGCATTGTGTGGGCCGATGATGCCGAAGCCCCTTGGCCACTCCCTGTCGGTGCAGTGCGTGATCTTCAGAGACAGGGCGTGGTTCTCCATTGATTGATGTATTATCAAGACAAATTTTGCTCACGATTCAGTATTGCGACAAAGATTTTACTCAGACTCCAGTATGGCCTTATGTATACTGCCTATGGTAACATGTACTGCAAGCAATGTCCACATGGGCACGGTAGAAGCTTAGCATGAGAAGAGTCACTCACCTCATGACACTTCGTGCAGTCGTGGAGGCACAGAACAAGTTAACTTTCCGCGTGCTGGACACCTGCGGCTCCCGGGAAGCCCTCAAGTCCATGATCAGCTCAGTCATGGACCATGAGAAGAGGGGCATCCCATGGAAGAGAGGCTCTCGATGGTACTATTACTACAATGCAGGGCTGCAGAACCAGTACGTCATCTACACGTGTGCCGCACCTGAGGAGGAGGGCCAAGTTTTCTTCGACCCTAATACGCTTTCAGAGGATGGGACGGTCTCGCTTGGCACCGTCTCATTCAGCCCTGACGGTGCGCGTCCACGTGTGTGTTGAGAAGCAGGGACTTGATGAAGCACGCATAAATCAAGGACATTCATCACAAGTTGTGATGCCAGGTAGCGACGTATTGCCATTGTCGTTACATACAAAGCTGGTCATACAGGCAGTATGCACGCCTAAATGGAACACAGACAGGCCAGCTGTAGCATACCTGCGATGACACAGAATGGCTATCTAATCTATTGTTGGATAGCTGCCTGATAGCTGCCCATGCTCAACAGTGTGATGTTGTCGCATCGTTTGCGACGACATTGAATGCATTTCGAGAATTGGCAAGGCCGAGTGCAACTTGAACTGATGATGATGTATCTTTGTACAACACTACCGCATCCACATGGACCTTGGCGACTCCAAGACCTACTTGGGAATCAGTTCTACCCTTACATTCATCTGAGGCAAGCGTACCTGGACCAGCCTGACTTGTCGTCTTCATCGTCGTGTACCCTGTACGAAAGGAGATCAGCCACAGCTGACCAAACACGGCCCGTCAATTGAACTCATGTTCGAATTGTCACTGCTGGCTCGAGGCTGCTTGTGTGCATGGAGTACGGTTGGGAGGGCAGCGTTGTGCCATAGTCGAGTAGTTTCTATGCATCCGGCGTGCCATAAGCCTAAGTAGTTGCGTCCTCCTGTGGGGATGCTGCATCCCTCCATTCAGGCGCGAGATCAGCTCTGGCTGTCTCGCCCGTTGTCAACGCGGCCGTTTTGAGCGGGAGTACTTGCTTTGTTTTTGTTCCAGGCATCCGAGGAGTCACGGTTGTTTGCAGGGTCAGTGATGGCGTACGCATTGTCGTCCGGCGGATCAGATTGGAACACGATTCACGTGCTGAGTGTCGGCAGCGATGGCATGCCCAAGCCGTTCACTGACGTCTTGGAGCATGTGAAATTCACCGGCATCTCGTGGACGCTTGATGGCAAGGGATTCTTCTACAGCCGGTGCGCTTCCAGGCATCTGTCGACTCAAATATTCCGTTTTAGGAGCTGCCAATGTCCACGTGGATGCGGTAGTGCTGCCAACATACAGGGCTAGTACGACGCCAGACTGCGGCATTTGTTACGCTATTGCGTGTGCCACATGAAGGGCTGTCTGCTGAGCCTGTTCAAGTTGCATCTGGTATTACCCAAGCAGCAAAGCGAATGATAGCAGTCATGCTTGATTCCTAAGTAGTTCTTGGAGTTGCCAATGTCCATGTGGATGCGGTAGTGTTGTAAAATGATTGGTCATGGTTGCGGGGAACGTTATCGCTTGTACGGTACCCGGCACACCATTTAATGGCGACTTTGGAGTATGGCACAATCAAGTATATACAGATATGCCAACACGGGTGCGCCATGCTGCAGATATGACAAACCCAAGCAGGTGGTTGGCGAGCTAGGTACCGAGACGGACACAAACGTGAACCAGAAGGTTTATTACCACGTCCTTGGGACGCCGCAGGATGAAGACGTCTGGCTATTTGCCACCCCGGAGCACCCGACATGGATAACGAATGCAGGCGTTTCAGACGATGGGCGGTACGCTTCTGTGTCTCGCGTTCCCGCCTTCGCTCGATTCCGTTCTCACCAAGCACTACGAAGAGAAATGCATGCACTCGCTCTGAGCCTCGCTAGCAGCTTCGATCTTGCTGTTTTTGTAGGTGTAGTGCTCGTTTGCGTGGTCCTGGCGTGATTCCTGTTTTATTTTCGTTTCTTTTCTTGTGCTCCCTCGATGCAGCCTACTGTCTTGGGGCGTAGGGCCGAAGCCCAAGTTCTACTGGCTCTATAACAGCTCTAGTACACTTGCCTCAGGTGATGGCAGCGGTAGCACTGGTTCCCAAGTTGTTCTTGCAGTTGCCAATCTTCATGTGGATGCGGTAGTGGTGTCAGGAAACATCATCATGCGGTAGTGCTGTAAAGGTTACATCCTATTTTTTTGCTGAAATGGAGTCCTATGCAAGTTGAACACTCTCGGAAGAGGTTTAAGAATCAAAACCTCTTTAAACCTCTTAAACCCCTTTTTTAAGAGGTTTAAGTTTAATACTCTCGTGACATCATTTACGGCCTGTAACTTGCTTGTGGCTGTCAATGATCGCTCTGAGTTCTGAATACAACATGGGAGTACCGATGTGCATGTGAATGCAGCAGTAGGCTATAATCAGCATTTCCGGTACATACGCTTTCGTACAGGCTCGGTTGCCAACGCTGCCAACATTTTCCAGCATTGGCCAGCGTCCACGCCCATGTGCATGCAGTGGGGTCGTTAACGACTCAATGTCTCATCATCTCATTCCAAGGCCTCGACCACGACGCGGACTCAGCTCTCGCAGTATATTTTCATTTAGTTTGGTTGGACTACGGCCTGTGAGCTCGCTTACTTCGCCTGTGCCGAAGTGTGCCTGTGAGCTCATCTGAAGAAATTTTGAACATCTAGGCTCTATCGATTTCCGGACACCAAGGCCTCATCATGAGACAGCATGTGCGCCACAGGTGGATGTGGATGTCGATCACAGAGGGCTGCGAGCCCTGCAACCGTGCGTACGTGTGTGACCTCGACGCCTTGGACCGAACAAGCACCGGAGTGATTGACTTTGCCAAGTACGCATTCAATGACTCAACCTCCGGGCTGCGTTTCATCAAGCTCATCGACGATTTCCGAGCCAGTTTCCGCGTCATCGCGAGCGAGGGCAGCGTGTTTACGCTGCGGACAAACCTCAACGCGACGCGCTACCGCGTCGTGCGGGTCGACGTGCTCGCCGAGAGGCCCACCTTTGAAGAGCTCATCCCTGAGCACCCGACAGACCTGCTTCAGGTGTGATGTTCGTGGTGATGTGCCGTCTTACAGCACAAGTGTTTCGCCAGACCCTGTGAATCACGGGGCTTGGAGTAACAATTCACAATTCAATGGCCGAAAGCCATTGCTTTGCCAGAATGGCTTTTGGCCCCCATCTTGGTCTCAAAATTCATGCGTTTTTGGTCATCTTGCCTGACAAATGACAGGGTCTGATGAAACACTGCAACTGCTACACAGTTTCTCAGCTGCTTGGGAACTCAAGCTGAATAAGAGCGTGATTATGATGAAGCTTTCACAATACCAAGAGCGGTAATCCGTCATCCGCGCCAGAAAAGATAGAAAATAAACTGAATCAGGAAGGTGTTGAAATCAGACGTTCGATGTATGTTAGACATGATGTTGTATCTTTTTACAGCACTACCGCATCCACATGGACTTTGGCAACTCCAAGAAGCACTTGGGAATCAAGGAGACATGCAGGGCATTACAGCATAAGAATGGTTGTCCTTACATACTGTACATACATGTTTGGGATGTCCTAGAACGAAGCGTCTAGAAGTGCGTCTTTAGATCCTTCCACTTATGCAAACCTAAGAACTTGCCTAATCCACATTCTACAGATGATGTAATCCACAGATCATTGACTGGGTCAAGTCTGATTGTTCTCAACATGTGGTGCCGTTGTTGAGGAATGGCGCTGGTTTGCAGAGCTGCACGGCTCTCAAGAGCGACCTGATGGTGGTACAGTGGATGCGGGATGTCCAGGACGTGGCTGAGATCCGACGCTTGTCTGATGGCAGCCTGCTCTACCCCTTTGGCTTGCCAAGTACGTGTCCTGCCCGGGGCACTGCCCTCACTGCTTGCAAAGAACACAAAATTTCCACACTGAAAAGTCATGCTTGAGCTGTGACGGCTTTCCGCACCCTGGCACTCATGCCCGGCTGTTGGTCTCCTAGCAACCCTCCTCCTTATGCACCTCGCACGTGCTATGAGACTGTCTTCATTTCAACCCATCCCCACTTCGTAGTCAAGTGGTGGGTTCGTTTACCCACCCACCGCACCGGGCATCGAACCCCATTCTAATCGTTTCCCCTAGCGGAATCTTGTTTTGGGGGCAAATCCAAATCCAAATTGGGTGAAAATGCAAATCACTGTCTTCACCGCTCGAGGTACCCATGCAACCTGACAAATCACTAAATGTCTGCCGTAGTTGATTCCCAAGTAGTTCTTGGAAATGCCAATGTCCATGTGGATGCGGTAGTGTTGTAAAAAGATACATCATCATCATCAGTTGATGACATTATTCATGCGATATTCACGGAAAACAAAGCCTTGCTGAACGCGTCTGCCTGCCCTGCAGCCATCGGCGCAATGAGCGGAGTCAGCACGGAGCCTCGCCGAGCCTCTAATGAGTTTTGGTTTACGTTAACGACGTTCGTGGAGCCTGGCGCCATCTACCGCGCGACTGCCTCGCTCTCAGCGCCCTCGGAGCCGGCCCTTTTCCATCATACGGAGCTCAAGATCGCCCACGACCCCGACGAGTTCGAGACCATACAGGCAAGCCTCCCTTCTCCATCTATGAAGCTGATGATACAGGCAGTATGCACAGCTTATATGGAATACAGACATGCGAGCTGTAGTGTTCCTGAGATGACACTGAAAGGCCATCTAATCTATTGCTGGATAGCTGCCCATTCTTAACATTCCTGAGCAAAGCTAGACCAGCCTCAATCATGCCAGGCAAAAGGTTTACCCATGCTAGTGATGGTAATGCTATAGCACTGATTCCAAAGTAGTTATTGGAGATGCTCCAAGAACTACTTGGGAATCAGTGCTATAGCATGTCCAGGTGGTTGTGGTTGCATTGTAAAAACTTACGTCATCATATCACCAATCGGATGGGCCCACTTCGGTTTGGGAGAGCAGTGGCCCCAATGAGTATGAGACCAAGCAGGCAGGCGCTTGCTTGCGTGGACCTGGCGCGATTCCCGATTGATTCCCTTTCTTCTTCTTCAAATGCCCCGTCCAAGTGCTGACGGAAGATGCGAAAGCAAACGTTGCGGCACTCGGCAGGTTCAATCTAAGGCAGCCTCGCATCGAAAGCAACTCCTGTGACCATCCATGACCTCGAGAAAACGGCAAACCGCTTGCGACAGGCCAAGACGATTTGAATGCGTCCAAACCCTCCATTCAAATGTACCTAGGTAGGCACTTTTTCACCACGTGACCATAGATGGCTGTTGTGCAGTTGTTCGTCAAGAGCAAAGACGGCACCCGGGTCCCGATGTTTGTCGTTCATCGGAAAGGATTGAAGCTGGACGGCTCGAACCCCACTCTCCTGTATGGCTACGGGGGTTTCAACATCACTCTGCAGCCATCTTTCAGCGCCAGCAGGTGCGCTGCATGGTGACAATGATGATAAGTGCTGGAACGGTGTGCCTTGTGCAGACAACATGAGATGGTAGAATGTTAGGCGGGTAGGTCCGGACCAGTCAAAAGGGACAGGGAATGTTTCGGCCAAAGCGTCAGATAGTCACTGCACTTGTCAAGAGTGGCGATCACGCCTAGCACGTGCCCATCCACGACTCTTGCAGTTGCGCCACGCGTATTCATTCGATGCACATGCGCACAGCGCCGTCGAGCTGCCGCCCGTACCCCTGGGTCAGCCTGAGCAAGAGGTCGAAGACCCATGGATACGTTTCCGTCGTCGCGTTCTGCGGCGCCGGAGGCATGGCAGGATCCTCGATTTACTTATCTGTTTATTTATTCGCATAGCTTCGTTGAGCTGCCGCGGTGTTGGCAGGCTGGTCTGGCTCAAGGCGTTTGGGGGTGTGTTTGTTATGGCCAACCTGCGGGGGGGAGGGGAGTATGGCCGCTCCTGGCGAGACGACGGCTCCAAGCTTCGCAAGCAAAACGTTTTTGACGACTTCCAGGCGTGTGCGGAGCGCCTGGTGGCCGACGCCTACTGCACACCCTCCAAGCTGACCATTCAGGGAGGCTCCAATGGCGGCCTCCTCGTCGCTGCGTGCGCCAACCAGCGCCCGGATCTGTTCGGCTGCGTGCTCGCCCAGGTGTGTGAATGTTGTTGTTGGTGCGGCTGTACGCCAATTGACAGCCGACGTATTCGGCTGCGTGCTTTCGCATGTGTGTGTTTGTTTCTTGCTCTTGGCGTGGCTCTGACATGCGCGTCTATCAGGGCCAAGCCCTGTCCCAATACAAATTTTCAAATGGGAATGCACCTGCTTTGGACAGGCTTCCATTTTCGTGCTCTTCACCTTGGGAATTTGTGTCTCCAGGCGACGAAAGGATTGTTGTCATGCCGGTGTGATTGCTGAGTACTCAAGTGACGAGCAGGTAGTGATCGTTACAACAAAGAGAGCCTTGTTCGCATACAGCCCCATAAACCAAATTTCAATCGGCAATCATCAGTCCGTCTATAATACGTCAGGCTGGTCCAGGAACGCTTGCCTCAGGTGATGGTAACGGTAGCACTAATTCCCAAGTAGTTCTTGGAGTTGCCAATGTTCATGTGGATGCGGTAGTTCTGTATGAAGATGCATCATTGCATCACATAGACAGTGGCAGGAAATCGTCAACAAGCAACAAAGATACAGCATCATCCAACTGCAGGTGGGTGTTATGGACATGCTTCGTTTCCACAAGTTTACGATCGGCCATGCCTGGTGCTCTGATTACGGTAGCCCGGACGACGAGGAAATGTTCCACTACATTCGACGATACTCGCCTCTGCATAACACCAAGCTTCCAGCCAACATGGGCCAGTATCCAGCCATCCTCATCACCACAGGGGACCATGATGACAGGTGCGGTCCGGATTCTCTTCAATCCTCTGACAATCACCTTCTCAGGACGCACATGTCGCAGTCTAGACAACAAATGGTCAGTTCCCCTGCATTGCGTAGCTTGCTGTTCTAAATTAAGTGCCTAATTTTTTTGATCCGGAAATTACATAGAGAAATGTCGTGATTTCTCATACCTATAGGTACCCTTGGAGCCCACCGCTCTCTGACTCTAATAAAGCCTTACCAAGTCGTTGGAAGACTATTATTTCATCGAACATGAACATGGGGATTGAAAGCTTCAAGTACAACCTGGATGTGAGTGGTGTGTTGCTTAAATATCATGAAGTCCTGTCACTTTCTCAGATCCCGCATACAGAAGCGATGCGGCTCCTTGTGGTACGCCTTGTCATCCACCCCCTCTGCCGCCATCACTGTCACGGCAAAACCTCATGGCTCGCTATCTAAAATAGACATGAAAGCGGCGGCTCGGCTGACTCAGACACGGACAGGCAGCAGCGGGGGCTCACTCCCAACCCCTAACCCCGTGCCGACAACCAACCCACGGGAACGGCCGGGAACGGTGGGGAGGGCCGCTATTGCAGTATGTATTGCAGTAGGTGCAGCGCCAAAGATGCATAAGGAGAGATCGGTCGGAAATCGCTGAGTCGCGCCTTGCATGTGTTATTCCTAGGGCTGTGCTACGTCATATTCCAGCTGCACATTGTGTGGGTCGGCACCTACACAAAAAGCTACAGAATTGTGCAATTTGATAATCTGCAATTCAGATACCAGACACTACCAGACATAAGCTTCCGAACAGTCTGAGGAATTCAAGATTGCAGTGGGCGATTCATCTAGAGACAGGATTTCCAAGCCAGTCTTGGAGTTGTCAGTGTTCATGTGCACGCGGTACCGTTAACAGTACGCACATCCTAGGTGGTAGCTAACTTGCACCCCTTGTGCAGAGTGGTCCCACTGCATAGCTTGAAGCTCCTGGCACAGCTTCAACACACCCTCGTCAAGAGCATCGCCACTCCGACTCAGCGGAACCCTATCTTGGGGCGCATTGAGGTCCGCGCAGGGCATGGTGCTGGCAAGCCGACTACCAAAGTCATCGAAGAAGTTGCCGACATGTGGGCCTTCGCCGCAGCCGCCACGGGCGCCACGTTCTTGGGGTGATTATGCATGTCTCTCTGACGTTGAGATAGGATGAGCGCACGAAACCCGCCTCAACCCCATCTCGAGAGACTCATTTGATGGATATGTGTCTCTTACAACACGTTGTCAGGTCTGACTGCGGTTATTTAGACTGCTCCAGGTACACTTGCCTCGAGTCCTGGTATCTCGAGATGACTATAGCACTGATTCCCTAGTTTCTCGGAGTTGCCAATGATCCGTGGGGATCGGTGCGTTTGCACTAGGCAGCCGTGATCGGTTTCACCCTTGCCTAAGGGGCTCTTGTAACGGCAAGGAAGTGGAGAAGGTTGCATGGAACGTCCGATTGTGGGATTGGGTAGAATGCGGGTGCACAGTATCGGGAATTGGGATGTGGCCACACATGGAAGGATTGGGTTTCAGGATGTGATGATGTGGCATGTGACTGATTTCGAACATACTGCTCAAAGCAACTGGTCCGTACGCTAATTCTCCCATAAACAGACACGAACAATCCACATATTTTTCTATGAAACCTGGCGGCAAGTCCAAGAGCGTGACGTGACTGTCCATTGCGTGGAATCGTTACCATATACACCTACGGGAACTCTTGATGACTGGCCACTCCAAGCCAATTTTGGGAAACAGTACCTCTAGGGAGAGTAAAATTCATCAAGTCGGGAATCAAAGATCTCCATTAAAGCGCCCATTTGGTACGCGATTTCACTTTATAAGTTTGATCTTGTCTCCATCGTCTACAAGGCACTCGACCTCCCGTATTGTTACAAGCGACAGGGCTGGCAAAACAGGAAAAAACACAGAAACTAACACTGAAAACAATGTCACAAACCACCTTCCGTATTATTTGATTCGCTGTGCCTGCCTGGCGGTCAGCACGGATGGCCTGGCCAGGCATGCCATGGCATTAGCTGTGTACGGTAGGCGAGGGCGAAATCTTGATCGGCGATGCATTGGCGTGTCTCTTTCGTATCCAGCCTTTCACAGCATTCAGCTCCACCACAAATGCAATCACTGAGAAGAGTCCGGAAAGGACGTAAAATGCAAGCGCCGCCGAGACAGGCTGGTCTCGAACAAGGGTGCGCCCACTGGAGTTGTACGAGCCCATGAAGCCGAGCAGACCAGTGACCGTCAGAATCGCAGTATCACAGGCCATGCGTGTACAAGCCAACAGCAATCTGAAACGGCCGTTCGCAAGTTTGTCCTTAACCATCGCCCAAACCAAGCTCAATACGAGCCCCGCCAACGATGCCGTGAGCGCCACCCCAAACAGCACACGATAAATGTCGCAACGAACGTCCGCACCCCAGGGGCAGAGATCGTCCTTGGTGAGGTAATAGATCTGCGAAGCTGTCGCGATGTTTGTGTGCACGTTCGTGATTTCTGAGGAATGCAGCAAAGCCGTCACCACCATCGTATGCAGCCAGACGTCGGGCGCGTAGGCGTTGTAGGCCAGCACCACGGGGTTCCTGACATAAATGACAAACCCCTGCGCCAAAATGAAATGAAAATGAGATATGCAAGTCAGAAAAGTCGGCATGGGCGAGACAGCTTGAGCACATCTCACACCTAAATGGTACACGGTGCCTAGGTCAGGGATGTCATGATGCGCGAGATTCCGTAAGCGAAGGAAACCACCACTTACTAGGAAAGGGGGGTGCATTTAACTTGAAGACATTCTCATAGCAAGTGTGAGTGCAGCAGGAGGAGGGCTTCTAGGAGACTATCGAGCCTGGTATGAGTGCCAGGGTCCGGAAAGCCGGCACTTCTCAAGCACGGCGTCATGACCACGTCATGCTGACGATATGCAGTGAACGTGCTGCTGGAAAACCAAGGCAAATGCCACAGGTTACATCACACAGATTCGTCAGCCAGAAAGTTGGAGTGGGTGAGACAGCCTGAGTCAATCTCACGCCTAAATAGTAGCTACAGGATGCAGCATCTGCATCCCCCAGAGGACCAACAAGGTTTGCGGGAGGCTCAACATTCGCGTAATGTAGTCGAGCTCTCGCACACTGTCCACCAGGGTACTAGCTTTACGTAAGCGCCGGGGCATGAGGCCGAAGCCACTTGGGCACGCCCCTATGGGCGCAGTGCACGCCTTCCGAGAGAGGTCGTGATTCACGGTCGATTACTGCATGTCAGGTACGGCGGGATGCCGATGTGATTTACCTCCACAGCAGCCATGACCCGTTCAGCTGGTGCCTGATGGGCTGTTTAGACGGCAACTGTAGGGAATGCAGGTGCAGCAAAAGCTGAAGCGTGCACGCGCACTGCAGCAAGTGCTAAAGAAAAGAAACAGGTACGCCAACCCAACGAAGACGGCGTTGACGCCGGGCGAGACAGCCAGAGCTGCAGCGAGTGCGAAGCAGAGTGAGAGTGAACCATGGCGGTGCAAGCAGCGAGGTGCATGTGAGGCACTGAAGGTGTCATGACTGTCCGGAACACGCTACCAATCAAAGCATGGTTGCGCACCCACACGAAGCCGAGCAGTCCCCACACGAATCTGGACTGGAAGGGTATGTCCTCCAGCCTGACCACCGTCGAGTAGATGCTCAAATAGAACAAGAGGAAGAGCAGCACAAGCAAGACAACCACATAAACACGGCTCCGTTTTACTTCCTCCAAGCTGCGTGAGATATTGTACTCCAGTATGTAAACCAACACCACGCTGTAAAGCACGGCTGGTATAAAGACTCGGGGTTCCCAGTGCGTTCCCCGACCAAAGGTCACTATGCAGAACGGCACCTGCGTTCCACACACGAGACATGTCACGGCTGCCAGAACCACATCTTCCTTCAACCTTTCACACAAAGGCTCGCATGAGGATGCCATGCACACCCTACGTAAGCTGAAGAGATCGGCGTTGACAACCGGATGTCAGGATTGGACGGCAGTGGAGTGCAGAGAAAAGTAAAGCCAGGCCTGATATCGCACCAAAGTGGAGGGGTGCAGCATCCTGCAAAGAGGGGTTGGCTCGGGGAACAGCTTGTGGGCCAATGTAGGATCCATTGACAGATTTGCAACGTTGCCAGGGCTACTTTGGGTGCCAGCGGGGTGAAAACCCCTTTCCATCCTGCTGGTGCTTGCGGTGGTTGGCACTTTCAGCGGGAGATGGCAGGGTTTTAGCGTCCACTCTGAACTGCTTTGCTGATGAATCTAGATAAAGAAATAGCTCTTCCAAGGTCGGCGGTCAGACATGTCATCCGGATTGCAACAGATGGAAAGGGTGTCCGCATTATTATCATCACTTCAATGATACATTCCGCATATGACATTGATGACTCCTGGTTCCACTTGGAAATCATCCGTGACAAGAAAAGAAAAGAAATACGCCAGCAGAAAGAAGACGGCGTTGACAACGGGCGAGACAGCCGGAGCTGATCTCGCGCCTAAATGGAGGGATGCAGCATCCCCCACAAGAGGACGCAACTACGGAGGCTTATGGAACGCCGGATTAAACAGGTCAAATCATCCGTGGCTATTGGCAGCTGCAGTGATGCAACAAGCACCCCAACGGTAACCCCAATAGGCAGCAGCTTCTTGGGACCCAGGCGATGGTGGTGTGTGTGCTTGCTTCTCGCCCACATGGGAAGTGCAGAATCCGAGCGCAACTTTGCATGGAAGACAGCGGCAGTGAAGCAGGTCATGACTCAGCAATAGCTGACGATGACCCTGTCACGCAATGCAAAGAGACGTTCGCCACTCAAGAGGTGCAGTGCTGACAACAAGCGGGACAACCTGGATGGTGTCGCACTCGAACACTATATCGCTGCTGCGCGACATGCTGCCGCGCACAGTGGATGATTGGACAGTGCTTAGCCAGAATGAGGTTTGACCCCTCCTTCTGTTTCAGGCATCTCCGCCCCGGGATGACATTGCCTGGGAATCGCCATGCATCTATCAGCTGGTCAACGTAACAGATGAGGAGACTTTTCATCGTTTGACCTTCCCACTTGACAATGTCCATGTGGATGCGGTAGTGTTGTAAACAGATACATCATCATCATCATTAGATCGATGTTTCAAGGTCGCCCAACAAAGTCAACACAAAATCGCCGGCATGGACAGTATTGAACGATGTCGGGGACTGTCTCATAATATGCAAGCACACCAGCTTTGTGTAGCAGCTCTTGGATTCTTATGCGCATACTGGAACACTGTCCATCAGCTGTCCGAAACTCCCCTGATGTATCGGGCTATCTGTCGCAAGTTGAACTGGCCCACGGGGCAGTCCGATGATGGCACAGTGTGGCCACACTGTCCTCGAAAGCATCAGCACGTGGATAGAATCAATTGAAATCAAATGAGCCGTACCTGGATGAAACCCAAGCCGTAAACCAAGAACAGCACCATCCAAGGGTTGTGCAGCCGATGCTGCACTTCATGCACCGATGCGCCTAGCAGCCTGCACACCCTTACCAGCGCCGCACTTGGGGGAGGCACAGTCCGGCATGCCGTGCCCTCTTGCGTGCCTCCCGAGCGGTCATGACCATGGGCAGGTCCCGATACAATCTGGACCCTCAGTCCTTGGTTTCCGGCTGAATTGGAACACACGTCAGAAGGATGATGGTCTGAAAGTGACCTGCTGGTGTGCGCAAGGGCATTTTTTTCCACTATCTTGTCCGTCTCTGTGTCTGCGCTCCAAATCTCTGCTGGCAAGGGGCCATGCGCCCGAGCAACTGAGAGTACAACAGTCTTCCTTGGAACGTCCAAAGAAGCCAAAAATGCTGCATTGGCATCTTCTTCGGTGCGCGCATCCGTCCTCCTTTCTTCACTTGTGGCTTGCATATTTAATGTGTATATCTTCGAGAATAATCCTTTTCTGCCAGCTGCATAGCATTCCTCCTCGTCCACTCATGCAAAGTTCTGCACAACGGCAATGTCACTGGTATTCCTTAGTTCCTGCAGCAAATCGTCGGTCGCAACAACTATGAGAAATCATAAACCATTTTTGCAAAAATTCTTGTCTACCATCCGTGCAAAGGGTAGAACCGCCAGAACCTTTTTTCAAACCTTGAACAATGGGATGCAAGATGACACCACTGTGCGTTTTGCTCTGAATGTCCGAGTTGTGAAAGATGATATCATACGACATATGAAGCTTTTAGTGGAGTATGCACATGCGCTCCTCCAACAACAGAATGGAACATGCCTACGCCTGTCCATTGTCGCCTGACGATGTTCCATCTAGTCCCACCTGTCACAGAGGTATAGGTATAGATACCGTGATAATTAGCGGTTAACCGTATAAGTCAATGCTCATGCTTTTTTTCAATGCTTTTTTCAATTGTAGACGCTTAGCCTAGGTGCCTCAACCTTGTACCTAGGCCCTAGGTACAAGATTATGCGGTCTTGAAAACCAATGGCTTTCAAAACTCGAAAAATGCATTGTCTTCTACGCAGCGCAACCTTCTCATCACATTTTGCTCATGATCCCGACAATCATAATCGATTTTGAATGATCTTGGATCTTGTGCAGCCTTTCCTGCCTCCTAGTGCTGCTTTGTCTCGCCTTGCGGCCGGTGTCGTTGATGTTCATTTCAAGACACGGTGGAGTCCCTGTTGCCCAGGTTCCCAACCAGCCTGGGCCTGAGGCCGAAGCCCCTTGGTCTCAGGGGCAACTTGGGCCAAGGGTATGCAAGTGAGACACTGGCTAATGATGGTGATGTATCTTTCACTACCGCATCCACGTAGACATTGGCAGCTTCAAGAACTGCTTGGGAATCACAATTAGTAAGATGGCAATATCAATATGGCAGGAGATCTTATAACATTCAAGCCAAGAGCCGTCATGTCCATTACGTAAGATCGCAGACAGTAAGGTGCACTGTTTGCGGAGGATGCGACCACACAAAAATGAAGGCAGACTCATCAAGCCACACAACGTTGTCTGATTCCTCTTTCTTGCCATGCATACCGTACTGCGGCTAAGAATTCAAACGAAATTGCAAAAAAATTGGCCGTTGAGCATGTTTGAGTAGCTAGCGGCGATACATGAACTACTCAAACATACACATCTGACCAACAAAGACTCGCTGCTCAAATGATGATGATGTATCTTTTACAACACTACCGCATCCACATGGACATTGGCAAACATAATACACATATAAATCAATAAGGAATCAAGCCGTGTCTAAACCGCTATGCAAGCCAGCGTGAAAGGCGGTCCCAAAGGGCTTTGAAAGGGCCGAGGCTGGTCGGTCTGGGCCCTTTCCTTCAGGGGCAAGTACCGCTCCGCCGCTTCCCAAATCCGCACATCAAGTGATCTGAGTGACATCGAATGAATCGATATAAATCAGATGAATTCGGGAATCACACCACATTTCTTTGATTGCATTGCAACACTGCCGACCGCCCAGCGAGGTGAAACAGCATTAGGCGGAAAGAACCGAAAGGGAAGATCACCATCACAGGCATCCACAAAGGATGTAGAGCATACAGGATATATAAAAAGCATTGGCAAACCACTGCACACAAACCACGAGGGACCTGATATACCGCCTTCTTTTAACGCACCTCATGTACAAAGCCTCAACATTATCAAACTCATTCTTTTACGCGCATGATATTGGTTTCCCTGGGGATGAGGCCGAAGCCCCTGGGGTATGCTCCCCTTGCCAACGACGGGGGGGGCATGGCATGGTAACCGATTGCATGATTTCTTTATTATCTGACAATGGCCAAGCATCGCTGGGGTGCGCGCTGGCGCTTGAGATCAAAGCCTTTTGGGCATGTCCTCGTAGGCGTAGTACTCGCTTGTGAGGACCTGGCATAATAGATCAACAAATAAATCGGGAATCAAGCCATGTCCCATGCTTTTCAACTGATTTAATCCTGCTTAATTTCCCTTACCCCGATCCCAGAACCTTGCAAACTACGGGCGACATAGCAAGGCCTGACTACTAATGAAGGTCTGACACCCGTTCCTTCTTTGTGGGATGCTGCATCCCTGCATTTCGGCGAGAGACCTGCTCTGGCTGTCTTTGGACTGGCGTGTTCACTTTGCAGTTGATTTCGACTATTCATTCATCTCACCTACTTCCGGCACGGGTTCCATCGCTGCTGAGGAAGCAAAGGTGCAGTTCACACCGGCTACAAAGGCCAATCACCTGGATGAAGCCAAGACCATACACCAGGTAGAGCACCATCCAGGGGTTTACGCCTGTGCCCCAGGTTCGGCATGGGCACGAGGCCGAAGCCCCATGGGTACGTCTCTGCCGTCGCGTCTTGCGGCGCCGGGGGCCTGGCGTGATCCGCGATTGATTATTTGTTTTATTTGCCAGCCTGCGCTGCACTTCATGCACTGAAGCGCCCAACAACTTGCTTGTCCTCACCAGCGCCCCGATTTGGGCCTTTACACCTTCTCCCAGCGTGCCCTGCGCTCCTGCTGGCCTATCAAAGCATGGGACGGGTCGCCAGAGAAATTTTCGATATCTCCCTTGTTATTGATGCCTTATCGAGTCGGGAGCTGCAGCAGCTTCAACTGTTGACAGATCCAAGCTGGTCTGCGTTTGCTCAGAGCGCTCTGAATTTCTTTTCTCGAGGGCACCTACTTCGTGCTGTGTATGACTCCTCGCCAAAGCACTCAAAATATGTTCATGTACTCTATCCTGGCGTGACATCCTTTTGCTTCATCTCCAGGGACGTGTTTGGTGCAGCAAGTCATGAGGTTGTCCTTGGAACGTCCGACGGCTGGCGCTGACCACGCTCTTCTGAACAAAGTAGGTTACCGCTTCATATTCCACGCCATTCATGATGTTATCACTCTCCTCTTCTTCACTTGCCTTGTGTTTGTCAGTTGCAGGGCATGCACTGCCTCGCTAAGCAACGCATGTAGGTATACCTGTCATTAGATGTGACGATTTGCGGTTTGTAACCATATACAAACAGCTCTAAGCTAGTTCAAGCCTTGTATATGCCATACAGCATGGCTTTATGTGATGATAAGGCGCTCTCATGGGTATAAATTACCAAACTGCATTGTAGTCTCAGTCCTTGAACCCGCTAAGACCGTGCGGACTGTCGTGTCATGTGGATGCCCATCTGGATGGCAGACACCCCCGGATTAGGGCACTTGCCATCTTGCATATAGTTCCCAGACATACACGCGTCAAAGAAATAATTTTTATGTCAATTCGATTCACTACAACCACTTTGTTCAAATGATGGACTAGCAGCACATATCGCCCGGGGACAGCAGGTAGGGTGCGCACGTGAAGCCAGCAACTATGATGAAATCCCCAAGCAAGCCCTTGTATTTTCAATGCATTATCAGAAAGATAAACATGCTGGATTTGAATTCATGCATCGTACACAACTCATCAGACTTGTGTCAGTATGATCGAACTTGCCTGCGTCGGAAGAGCTCAATGCGAACACACACGACCGTTAACGTTGCTCAACGTCAATGTGCAAAGAAACGCAAAATAGTCAAAGACACACCGTCGAGCTGACCGCACACTCTAGAAACCACCTGGCTGGTCCAGAGCACAATAGTTCGGCAGTATTCCCTAAGAAGTGATTTACTGCTCGCAACCCACACGCCGTATCGTACGATGCGTTTGTTCTGCTGCTTGTCTGTCGCTGTTCGCTGCCTGAATTGGCTGCCAGCAAAGGATTTTGACGTCACACAAACGTTCAAATGTGGAAACGCAATAGCATGTTGCGGCGCCACATCATTACGCTTGTTACGGTGCGTTGGATTGCAGGGTATCATAATGCCTTTTTGAGGGTGGCTCGCATGAAGCCTGTCATGGCAATTCGGTCGGATGAGGAGGTGAGCGCAGGCAGCGACGACTCGAACCTCGTCCAACCATTCCTGGAGGGCCAGCAGAATAGAGAGCAGCCGCCGCTCCCTATGGCTGAGGACCACGGGGGTCATATTCCTGGGGATATGGAGAAGCTTGAACGCTTGACGTCCGAGCAGGGCGAGAGCAGTGCCAGCTCAAATGACAATGTCGTAATCGACGCAAGCCTGCAACAGGAGGAAAGCGGGGCAGGATCCACGTATAGTGCAGCAGAGACTTCAAACGAAGAGACGCTACGAGCGCACAGTGATAAAGATCCGGAACATGTTCACGTCAGCATGGCAAGTGGTTGCGGCGGCAAGGACACGGACAACACAATAAAGATCGGGCTTGCGGAGTTGCCTGGGACAAGGGATGGCGGCGAGCAGGAGAGCAAAGGCGAAACACTGCGGGAGATGAAGCGGCCGAGCGTGGCACTGGTGCGAGCGTGCAAGTTGCTTGGAGCGTCGGTGGATGTAGTGCAGCAACGGCTTGCCAATCCCTGGATGGTCCTCTTCCTGGTGCACGGTCTCGCTGCTGTACAGGTGAATTCTCTTGCAGGGTGCTTGAGGTCTCATTGCAATTTGCCTGCCTGTTTGTGCTCACCAAGATTTTGAGAACAGCAAGACCTTGTTCTCCTGGTTTTGTGAAGAAACAGCGCAAACTGCAGCGTGGCAAAAAAGGGCAGCAACCACGCGGCTTGCGAATGGAGGGTCCAATGTCCATGTGGATGCGGTGGTGTTTGTGAGAATCTGCATCACCACGAGCTTTGACGGCTTTGATCTGAATCAAGACATTCCTGCACCAACTTGATGTCATTCGGACCTCACTGACGCGTGATGGACAATTTAGAAACCCACGGCAGATCAGGGCAGAGGGAAGGCACTCGTTGGTTTTTCAGTTTGTTTCCCTCGTTGGCAAATCAGGCCAGATGGTAAGATCGACAAGACAACCAAGCAGTGCTTCGCCAGACCCAATGATTTTTCCGGTCCAAGTACCCGAAAAGACAGGACTGATGAGGACACGAAGGAGGGTCGAAACCCATTCTGATGAAGCATTAGGCGTAGCACAGTGGGAAGCTGTGTGGAAAGCAGTGCGACAAATAAATAAATAAATAAATAAATCGGGGATCACGCCATGACCCCGGCGCCGCAAGACGCGACGACGGAAACGTTCCCATGGGGCTTCGGCCTCATGCCCAGGTCGAACCTGATGGCACCCTTACTAGCACAGGCATGGCATGATAACCAATTTATTGACATATTTATCAGCACGGAACATTGTATGGACAGGCGTTTGAGTGCGGGGGCTCACTTGTTTATGTCGTAAAAAGAAAAGAGAAGAAATACGCCAGCCCAAATTAGGCGGCGTTGACGATGGGCGAGACAGCCAGAGCTGATCTCGCGCCTAATTGGAGGGACGCAGCCTCCCCCACAAGAGGACGCAACTATGGAGTCTTGTTTATGTCGTACTTTTTGTTTGGATGTTTGTGTTCTTTGATTTGACAAGGTTGGCGGTGCATGCAGGCTGTGTTGTTTATGGGCGTGCTGGCATGGGGGACTGACTGGGCGTTACCGCTCACCATACCAGCGGCTCTCTATGTGGGATTTACCTTGATCAGCGCTCGATCAAACCTTACCCACTCCGTTGATGTGCTCAAATCCAGGCCGGAACACGCCTTCCTCCTGGTCGTCATCATCATACTTCTCGGTTACCTCGGCCTCTACACTTCAATAGTTCGTCAAGAGCTGGTCCCATTCCATTCAAGGTTCTGGAGCGCGCTATCGACGTTTATTTTGGTACGCCGTGCTTCTCACGAATGGGAGTGATCGCATTATCAGCGCTGTGCTGCCTCTTCTTGCGGCGAGTGTCCTTGATGCGTGTTTTCGGGAAGTGGTGGAGCCGTCTGTTCCGCAGGCCGACCAGCCTGGTTCTGAGACCGAAGACCCCTGGGCACGTCTCTCTCGCCGTATACTTCACGGCGGAAGGGACATGTCATGATTCCCGATTTATCTCTACATTTATCATGTGTTCCATCTACGCTTTGGACTCGTCGCATTTAAATGCGGCAGCCATAGCCAAATCGTGCTGGCCACATATCTGATTGTGCTGAGTGCCTTGAACGAATCAGGAACAATCGAAAACTTCCATGTGAGTAAGTTCCAGTGAGTAGGTTCTGGTAGGTTGGGGAACGTTTCTAGGACGAGGACGTCACCGCTGTGTCCAAGCAAGGTGCTTCGTCAGAATGGTTATCGACTCACT
Organism: Nuphar pumila; assembly: GCF_984573655.1. Lineage (NCBI taxonomy): Eukaryota > Viridiplantae > Streptophyta > Magnoliopsida > Nymphaeales > Nymphaeaceae > Nuphar > Nuphar pumila. Next base: position 10,990 of record NW_028323699.1, on the reverse strand, counting down.
TTTGTCCAACAAGTCTATGTACTTTCTGGTATCTGGACCCAACTAATCATAGGGTCGGGCCTCGCTCGGTTCAAGCGCTATTCCAGTTTTCAGCGTCAGCAGCAGCATGCTGTCTGAACTATATCTAGCCCCCACCAATGTGGTAAGTCAAACAGGTCCAGGTTCACTGGCAATTGCCACGGGTGATGGTAATGGCAGCACTGATTCCCTTGTAGGAGTCGGTCTTGTGAGTCTCCAGTGTCCATGTGGATGTGGCAGCAATGTAGATCATGAATCATCATTTGTTCTCAACAACGTATTTTAAAGACAGGCCCATGTCATACAGGCCTTCACCTGCAACATGCGCACCCCAGTCATGGTGGCAGATCACAGATATCCCTTTGACATCAAGCTATCCAAGATGATATGGGAAGCGCTCAGAATTGCAGCCGAAACGCTCGATGCTCTCACCGACGTCGCGACCTCCTCGCAAGTGTACCAACTCATAAAAGCCGAACTGTGCTTCTGGGAAGGGCAGATACGGTGTGACCTCTACCGCGTCATGCTGGTGGTGGTGGCCACGGCAGCTTCGGTTGAGTGGGCCTCTAACATGACGTACACAGTCATCCGCGACAAACTCGAGGGCGACAGAATTCGCATCGCGTTGGCCTGCACTCGGATGGCGACAGAGATAGCCATTCTCACTGTTACGATCATTCTCGGCTACCAGGGCTCGTTCAGCTCCGCTTCGAATTTGTCACAGAGCAATCCGGAGGCCGCAAGCTTGGCATTCTATGTCCTTTCAGGGGCTTCAACCTCAATTGCGTTTGCGGTCCAGTTCAGCTTCGTGCAGGGCCTCCTCAGGAAGGCCTACCAGGCCACAAAGAGGGTGGTGCCACTTGGCATCACGGCCACCCGCACTGCCAGCAAACGGGGCGAAGCGACTTCGGTTTTGGCATGAGAGCGCACCTCTGGTACCCAAATATGCCAGGTTCCGCCACCTTCTTTTGCCAGCATTGATGAGCGGCTTGACCGATGTTCGTGCGAGCACAGCGGTGGCTCACAGAGATTCACTGCCTTCTTGGATCGGGTTCGACCCCCGTTTTTGTCCTCCAATTGCATGTATTCCAGTCATCTGGACCCGCAAATCGCACGGTCTGGTGCAACGCTGTTGGCATGCAGCATGAGCTGTTTCATAAGCACCTATGTTCTCATCACGACAACTCAGCGTAGCGATTAACAAATTTGCGACGGCTCGGCAGTGGCTCTACCTATTTATGTAAGGCAACCGATCGCAGCCATGATGAGCTGCCTGATCTCCCTAGGCAAAAATTCTCACTATCTAGGCCGTCCAAGGCCGTTTGTGTGAGGGGAGCGTGGTTTGTCTGCAACCGGGGTGAGGGATTAGGTTTAGGCGATTGAAGCCTTTAGCCGACATGTCGAAAACGGGGACAGCTAAAGGAGTCGCTTTCCAATGTTTCGCCAAGCAGAGTGCTTTGTAGGTCCAGCCGTCTGCAAGTACACGAATGCACTCAGTCACCCATGGCCCCTCAATCATGGGTGCATCAGCAAACACGCAATTCGAAAATCGCTGCGCGCAGCAGTGTTCCACCAGAATGGCCCGACCCCCATTTCTGTCCCAGACAATCATGCATTTCCAGGTATGCAGACCCACAAAGCAACCTGCGTGGCGAAGCACTGCCGAGCGCAGCACTTGTTGAGGGGCTGCAAGGTAAGCTCTAGCGCGTCCGGTGTAGCAGCATTTGGGGGATGAACGGATCGAAGTGTCTGCCAGAGCCTGTAGGGCACATTTGGGTGTGCTTGTGCAGGATTGGGGAACCCTGCCGTACGTTTACGTCAGCCCGCCATGCATGACGGGGCGATCCACCACGAAGTGGATCATGCACCCAATCTTGAGACAACCACAACAATCGTGATCGTGGCTTTGGTGAGCGCTTTATGGCGGGAAACCAACCGCGGCACGGTGTGGGTCGATGATGTCTCTATTCATTCTTTCGTTAACAATGTGCGCAAGCCACCTCTCGGTACAGGGAGTGACTGTTTGCATGTGATGAGTGAACTTCATGGACGGATTGGTGTCGGGCATACGATAAGATTCGATCGTCATATGCCAACAGTGACTCCATCACCTTTGACCATTACAAGCACATTAGCAGCACAGGCAACCTGTGCTTGAGGGATACACTTTGATAATCATTACATGAATCGGGCATCATGCCATGCCCTCTCCACTTGCCCACGACACTAGCCGCAAGACATCAGGATGCTGTGTCTTGTTTGTGTCTAGCGTACTTCCTGATTGATCTCCTTTTCTTTTCTACCAGCCATGAACATTCATTGCAAATACCCCACTGTGTCGCTTTGCTGCATCCACTGCACTATGTACCTAGCAGCGTATGGTTTTGTATCTACATCAATTCTCTACAGCAGAAATTGGCATGATTGCCAGTAATTCCAGGAGTTCCCAATGTCCATGTGCATGTAGTGATGTAAACGGTCACATCATCATCACCATGCATTTTATCTTTCGATTATGAATACACAGCATCCACACGGACAGCAGAGACTTGGAGTGCCACTTGAGCATGAGAGGGTTCTCGAGAGGAGATTGGTCCTTGAGAATAGTTCTGACTTTTCCTTAAAACCAACCACTATTCGTTATGAATTGGGCTCTTCAGTTTCAAAAGGCCAGCACAGACTTGCCTTTTCTCAGACAAACCTCCCAGTCGTCTCTCTTCACAGCATGGGGGTGTGCGTGCGGAAGAGCGCTCACATTCAAAGCCCCTCTCTCCTTTTACAAGATAGATCTGTCAAATGAGTTCCGAGTATTCACTGTATATATGCAGACATTTATGCAGTGAAGCAGTGACGAGGCAGTGACTGTGCACGTAACCAGTGGCTTCGAACAGTGCACACATACTGCTGCTATTTTCAGAGGATCTGATCGCCAAGGACATCACCAGCTCAACATATTTGGCACCCTTAGCTTGCGCACCAAATATGCTTACCAGCGCTGGTTCTCTGATGTGAGAACTATGTGTCGACATACGCATATGCATGATATTCTACCCTTCCCCCTCCCCAGGTCTGCCGCACAATGCAGATCTCTCTGGTGTCAACATGCGCATGATTTTCAAGCCTCCCCCCCCCCCCCCCCCCATGTCTGCCACACAATGCAGTTCTCTCTGGTGTTGTTATAAAGCATATGCATCATTTTCAAGTGCCCCCCCCATGTCTGCCGTACAATGCCGTTCTGTATAGCAGGGAAGGTTGTCCTCACCACACAGTTGTGCACACTTCCTTGTTACTAATCATAGGCGTGGCGTTGTTCCAGATCAGCTGTGTGTTCGTTTATTTTTGATGTTCAGCATTCAGAGGCTGACCACGTTTGAGCTCGTATGTGCTATGTGCTAATGAGTGCTCTAGTGCATGGTTGTAAGCGCAGATGGCAGCCAGCACACGCGAGGATATGTGTAGAGAGATGGATAGTTGTGTTGCCACAGAGTATCAAGTCAGACTGTCGGCATGGTTAGGACGTTGGTATGGCCTTAAAAGGTGCGGCCCTAAAGACTATTATGGGATTATCCCAACTTCAGTAAAATGAAACTTCTACATGAGAGAATGTTTGTTTGAATTGTTTCAAGGACAAACATGGCGCGGTTTGTGAGGAACTTGCTGGCTATGACGTCTCAAACGACACAGAGCAGCACATTGCCACGCTGGAAAACGAATTACGAACGCTTCTTGTGTAACCATACTTCTTGAATCGATCAAGGGCAGGGATTTACTTCCCTCCATCAATGTCCGGTATGCAAGCGCTTGGATACAGGATGCTGATGGAGAGAAGGGATGATTTCGGACAATAATGTACAAGCGAGTACTTCCCTAAGGACTGTTGTAGCTATTCAAAGCCAAGGACTTGTGCAAATTCTTATTTACTCGAAGGTGATGAGCTATCTGGTGCGGTCTACTGTGCAGCAGATAGGAAATTCTGCAGCTATTCCAGGCTACCCTCACATGTGCAGGCCTGGCCATAAAAGGAGTTGTGGCAGAGCTGATGTTTTCGTTGCATTCTAACAATATGGCATTGCATGAGATGTTGCTCTGCCTTGTAATACCAATGATTGGGAATCCCAATTTGGTATGCTTGGAATCCGCATTACCCAGCTCTACCAAAGGGCCTTTTTCATCGGGTCTAGGTATAAGCAAGTCATGTTTGCTGAAGCAAAACTTTATTTTTGAGCATTCCATGCTCGTACCAGATAGTCGTTGAGAAGGTTATTTCCTCAATTACGCCAACACAAAGGTTAGCGTGCAACGGACGAGACATACATAAATGATTCTGCCCTAACCAGCTGTGAGTGCACGGATGCGCACACAGGGCATTCACCACTTCTAGCACATCTTTGGACTCATCTGGTGTATGTGGAGACACGTTGTCAGGTGAACTTGTTGCTTGTTTTCGGGAGTCGCTTGAGCGGCACTTGACGCCTGTCTCCCAGGCTCCCAGGGGCATGAGGCTGCAGCCCCTTTGGTACGCCCCCCTCCATATTAGTTCCTGCTAATATCTATGTGATGAGAAACAGTGCCTTCGGACTCATCTGGTGTATGTGCATAATGAGAAACATTGCATGCAAGGCATCCAAATTGGCATTACAGCAAACTGATCAAGCCACGGTTCTCGGGATAAGTTCGTCGTGCAGGCATCATGTGGAAGCTCCTGTCTGGCAGTCACAGTTCCAGAGTGACTGAGTGGTGGCATCATTGACTCAATACATTGGTTGACATTCTGTGCTGCTGCCTGGATCAGGGAGTGACTGCCAGCTAGGAGCTTCGATCGAATTTTGGCTAGCCAACACGATTATCTTACTCCAGCACAAATGTGCTGACCTTGAGATGCTGAAAACAAAACAGAATCAATCGGGAATCACTGCTGAGCTGGTCCATCAGAACGCGCCTCAGAGGTAGAGCCTAAATGCCTTGATCCACAGATAGTAGGTACGTGGCAAACTTATTTCTGATGTACCAGGTATGAGTGCACTGCAAAAAAGGGAGGTGCCACATCTTATTTTGTGGTACCACAATCGCAGGGGCACCTCAGTTGTGGTACCACAACTGACATTAGGTGATTTGTGGTACCACTTTGTGTTGAGATTTACAGACCACTTACCCGAGGTACACACATACCGAGTACATATTCATAGGAGACTGATAGGGATCAGTCTCACAGCCTAGATCAGTATCCAGGATGACGTGACTGGACACTGGATTAGTAATTAGGACTGGATAGCTCCGGTATGCATACACGTGATAAGCATGCTAAATTCCCACTGAGGGAAGAAGTACTCAGTCGTACTTCAACACTTTGAACTGGGTGTGGTACCACACTTTCAGGGGAATTTTCACCGTTGGGCCATGGTGCCCCATGGGAGCTACCACGAGGTGATGCCACATCACCTGGTTGCAATGTGATACCACAAACATGGGAGGGCGTGGTGTGTGGTACCACAAGCCCAAGTTTGCGTGGTACCACACACAACGTGGAGCGCGCGGTTGTGGTACCACACATATTAAGGTGTCGCAACATGAAATAAACCATTGTGTAATTAACATGACTGTATGATGATGGTAAAGACATGCATGAACTACTATTAGAACAATAGACATACGTTGTGAGTAATACATAGAGAAGATGTGTATGAACGACCATGCACGACAGCCGTCGATCCAAACAACATCTTGGCCCCTAAGACCGAGCTGTCGGGGGCCGGGCCCAAGCTTCTTCTTGCCAAGGCACACAGAGGGAGCGTGCGACGCGACGCGTCACGCGTCGGACGCGTTGGCCACTGGAACAACCACTTCGACTGTCGTCGACCTCAATAAGAGTAAGCAAAGAAACGTTTCCGAAGATAGCAATGTAAGCGGGCCTGCATACGTCATGGGCAGAAGCGGCCCCGAAAGTCTGCGTCAGAACAGACGGAAGTGGGCATGCCGCATGCACGCATGTCACGGTTTGCGCGTGCGGGACATACGCCGGATACGCCCAACCTTGGCCAAAAGCATGAGAGATCTGCAGGGCGGCTACTCTTCCAAGCAGCTGGGAAGGGTGATTTGGAGCTGGCTGCCCGTTACGTTTCTCGAGATACGTTACGGGCATCCGGCGAAGTATCGCGCGTCATCAAGCGCGGACACAGTTTGGTTGTCTTGTGTGATGATCGACTGGTATTCCTCGTCCAGGCCTGTGAGTGACGCCGGTTCTGTTCTCGTTTCCCGACACAAATTGAGGGCCCGTCGGAATCCCACGCCGTAGGCCGCGGTTGCGCGTCGATTAGTCACGCACCTGAGTCACAGACTGAGATGCTGGCAGAGCCAAGTGCTGGCCCCAGGCTGGACCAGACCTGGCAGGACGCTTAGCATGCAGCTTAGCATGCCGTATTGTTTGGATAATGACCTCATGTATATAACGTTAACAGTTTTTATGAAGGAGTAAGTACGCCATTACCAGAGTCAGAAGCACGCTCACTTCCACCCTATGAAGTCCAGCCCGTCCACTCTGTCTGTAGCACCGGTCCTGTGTCCTGTTGAGAACAGGTTGATTTGAGTCCCTCTGTTCGTTCATCGTCTTCCTCTGTGTTTGTCACTTGTGCGTTCGCTTGTCGTGTACTCTACGCCTGAAGCGTCATATGCTTGGTGGCAAGTGGACAGACTCTTCCCATTGAAGTGAACTCTAAACACTTGCCAGCCGTTATACCAGCCAATACAGTCTCCCAGAAATTGCCTTCTCTTCAACTTTCAACATGGTGCGTTGCTTCCTTCCCCAGTTCACATTGCGCAGGGTGTCCTCTCAAACGGCACAGCGTTTCCCCAGTGAATCAAAATCTGCTGTGTTTATAAATGCGAGGGCAACTCACGGTCTTCTAGGGGAAATGAGGCAGGTGCTTTATAAGCAGTTGTATGCACAGGCTCTGGGATTGCCAGAGGATACACAAGCATTATCATGTGCTTTTTTCAATACAACAAATTCTGCGAGGGAGTGGTATTCGGCCTTGCGACTATATCTTCGTTTGGAATGCGGGACCCCAGCTCACGAGTTAGGGGCAGAACGACGGACAAGAAGGAAATCACGAGAATCGTGTCGAACACCACTGCAGATAGCAGGATTGCATAGCGCAAGACTGCTTGGCCAGGTTCCATGCCACGGGTATGAGCATTTTTTTTTTGGGATACCAAGCCACTCATTATGCATCATCCAGGTAGAGCAGAGCACATTGGAAACATCAGTGTGCACTCATTTGCATCGGCGTGAAGATATGCACGCTGAAGAGGCGCATCTCTTATTCTAGCGCATAGCTCGGGGTTCCAGGACTGGTTTGGAGTCCTGGCATTGCACAAGCTCGATTCTCCTGGTTTGGGGGAATAAGAGCCCTGTCCAAACCTTCTGTCCAAGTTCCCATTTCACGCGGAGCCAGTCCACGTAAGATTCTGTTAGCGTGTCTACGTTGTCGCATTTATGACGAATGTAGCATTGCTGCAGGGCTCGAGAGAAGTGGTGCCTGCCGGAAAGAAGGCAGCAGGAGTGGACAACACAGCCCGCAAAACATGGCAGACGGATGAGTTTGCAGCCAAGGCAGCTGAGAGAGAGATCGAAGAAGCAAAAAACCGCAGACCTCACTCCACATGAGCTCAAGCAACTCAAACGCCGAAGTACGCCTGCCATGGTCCCAGTGATGTTCAAATGACAGGAGGGACCAAGTCTGGGCTGAATCTGAACACTGGTACACGATGTCTAGGTTGTGTATCACAGCTAGAGCTCATTTTCTACATCAAATGGGTTTGTAGAAGTTGAAGAGGGCTGGGTTGGGTTGCAGGCTAGGCCTGCTGAGTATACCCAGGTTGCTAGGGATGTAAACATCCCTGCTAAATTGGTTGTTTGCAGTTGAATGTCATCAACTTATCATGCACATTTGTACGAAGTAACTTGCCATGTCACGTGAACACACCCTCATACGAGTGCTGCCAGGGGACTACATGTGTTACCAAGAGAGACAGAACCACAATGTCTCCAGGGGTGTACCCATCCCCAACATATGTCTCCTGAAGCAATGACAATGTATCCTTTTACAACACTGCAAATGTGTTTGAAGATGAGCTTACAGGCACACGTAGACACAGGCACGTAGGCGAGCTCAAAGGCATAGTCCAACCAAACTAGTCTATTGCGAGAGCTACTTGGGAATGAATACGTCTTGTGCAGAACGCACAGCTCCTTCCTTCAGGTGATGCTTTTGTACAGTGCAAACAAGGTCAGTGCGATGTAGAGGATGAGTAAGGAACAGTATTTCGCCAGACCCTCTGATTTTCCCGGGGTCCAGGTATCCAAAAATACACGAATGTTCGAGTCAAAACATTGGGGTCGAAATCCACTCTGGTGAAGCAATGTAAAGGGAGTTTCGGCAGGGTTGCATTGCAGGTCAAAGTATCCGATGACAGTCTTCAGACAGCAGAATCGGTTTTGGGCACCCGTTGGGTCATACCAGTCATTGGGCACTGATGACATCAGGCGTAGTGATACCGGGAACGGAATCATCTGTTGATGATGTTTTTAAGGTGATGCTGGCAATGATTCCCAAATAGTAATCGGAGTTGCCAACATCCATGCAGTGTTGTGAACACACTCTTGATGGCAGAAAATAGTTAACAAGCAACCAATACAGCACGTTTGAAGTGATACAGCTCATTGAACGGCAGCAGATACACATCATCATCAACCCGAGTTGAGGGAAGGCGCTGCTGGCGTGTTGAATTGCCGATCACTGCTGACTCATTGCGGCTGTGCTGACTTAATGTGATTCTGCAGGTCGCGACCCTCTGCACCAAGGGCTCATTGTCAAGCGGGACCACCTGCAAAGGCCGAGACTACAAGCTGGATCTCGCGGCGCGGCTCAACAAGACGCAGGTCATCAGCAACAACACACCACTCAACCAGCAGGGCCGGCTACTATTGCAACGTGTGCGACTGCATTCTTCGTGACTCAGCATCCTACCTCGACCACATCAACGGCAAGTACCACAATCGGTGCGGCACAACTGACCACTTGTTTCCGCTCACAAGTCTGCGCCAGCGTGGTGTGGTGCGGACATCCAAGACCGTACTCATGGCATCATTAACGACTGAGCCTTGGACCTCATGCTCTGATTTGACGGAGGAGTGAAACGCAACAATTCTATCTCTCTTCCTGTGATTGAAATAGCCTTTGACCTCAAGATGTTACTGTATGTGATGTCCACACTCATATCAGTATGTAAAGCGATGCTTGGGAATCAGTGCTACCGTTACCGTCACCTGAGGCAAGCGTACCTGGCTGTGCAGAATCTGGGAATGACGATGCGAGTGGAGCGTGTGGGTCTGGATAGTGTGAAGCAGCGCTTGGAGGCGCTGAAACGGAAGAAGGAGGAAGAGAAGCGGGAGGACTACGTTCCAGACGGGTTTGAGCAGCGAGTGGGAGCGTCGGAGGCAGAGGAGGAGCGGCGCAAAGAGGAGAAGAGGCTCAAGAAGCTGAAGAAACGAGAGGAGGCCAAGCAAGGCGGCAGCACCTTTTAGACGACGACGGGCCAGGCCCGGAGCTCGCTGCGATGTTAGGGTTTTCTGGGTTTGGCAGCAACAAGAATAAGTCGTGACACCTACATGCACTGCTGGCGTCGCTCGCTGCAATGTTTTGACTCACTGTACTGTCGAAGGCTTATGTTTGACTGAATGGCTTGTTGCACCAGCTGCTGTTGCTGAGACCTTGTTGCAAACAAATGCACCATGGTGTGCCATGAAACAAAGAAATCACGATAAATAACGCTTATGTGGTCAACAAGGCAAGGCCCAATCAATTGCTGGGCTCCTGCTTAGGCACGAGGTCAGCCATGCTTTCTGTCGCCCATTGTGAATGCCACCATGTTTTCGCTGGCGTGTTGGTTTTGTTTGGCACGTCAGCAACACATGCTGATAGTGGTGACCATGATGCTCACACGCATATACCATAGTGTGGCGCATACTGTGCCTTCTATGGGTTGGGGTTTGCAAGTTGAGCTGAGTGTTCCGTACCTATGTGTTGTTTTTGTTCTGCCGCCTTTCAACTTTTGTGACCTGCTTGATGGCCCACCTCTCTGAAAATAATTGTCCCAGTTTGAAGGTCCTCACGGTCACTCAACCCCTGGTTATGTGCGACATCAAATTGTTTGCACCACCACTAAGTAGTGGTACACCACGCTACGTCTCACGTGAAATCCGTGAGTGGATCCCATGGCTGTTCTGGGCCAAACAGGGGCGCCAGCGGCATGTTCCTGGGTGGTCACACCCCTGAAGTATGAGGCAGTTACCTCTGTTTGGGTGCCAAAAACAACCACACGCCATATGCCAACACTCCAACAGCTGCAATGGTTGCGATCAGGGCAGTGACACGCCCAGCCACGGCTAACAATGCGGCCTCTAAGAACATTATGGAGCCTACAGCAAATCGCTCAAGACGCAACCGTGCCAATCAGCAACGCTCGTGGGATCGCAAACGCTACCGCAGCAAGCACAAGGACCGCGTATCCCTTTTGCTTCCAGTCCAGTGACACAAACCAATTTGCTAGGTTGCCCAGCATACTGGCTTTCTTTGTCCCTTCCATGGCTTGAGGTGAGGGGTGAGTGGATGATGCGTCTTGTTGCTGCACAGCATCTCTCCTCTTGCTGAACAGTTCGCCTGCATTGATGTATTATCTGTCAGTCTCTGAAACTTTCGGCAAGAAATCAAATCAGTTTGATGACCGTCACGATCACAGTCCAATTTCTTAGCGGTCAGGGACTGCTCGCCCCCACGGACGTGGACTGAAAAGAGCGCGATATTATAATCAGTCGAGAACCACGCCAGGCCTACGTAAGCGAGTTCTACGCCTACGAGGCATGCCCAAATGGTCTCGAACCCAGCCCCACGGGGTGACCACTTACGGGAGAATA
>NW_028323698.1:0-33648 GCF_984573655.1 Nuphar pumila | reverse complement strand
GGTTAGGTCTGGATCCGCGTACTGTGACCGAAGATCTACGTCGCTTTGATGCTCATGAATGGCAGCTCGCCATCAATGAAGAATTGGCGTCTCTGATGCAGCATAATTGCTGGGATTTGGTGGCCTTGCCCTCTGGGTCTAGGGCCGTGGGGTCTCGCTCTGTTCTGGAACGTAAACGAGATGGCCATTATAAGGCGCGTTTAGTGGCACAGGGGTTTTCCTAGCAAGCTGGGATTGATTATGATGACACCTATGCTCCTGTGTCGGGCTACACCACGCTGCGGGCGTTTCTTTCTGTTGTTGCAGCCAGAGACTGGGAGCTGCGGCAACTGGATGTAAAGACGGCCTTTCTGAATGGGGATCTTGAGGAGGAGGTCTACATGCGTCAACCGAATGGCTACTCCATTGGCCCGGTTGGACTGGTCTGCCGTCTACGCAAAGCCATCTATGGCCTGAAACAAGCTCCGCGGGCTTGGTATCAGACGCTTAAGACACATCTTGTCCAGGCTGGCTTTCGCCTGTCAGATGCGGATCCGTCCCTCTTCCTCACCTTTGATGATGCTGCTATTGCAGTCATGGTGCTGGTATATGTTGCTGATTGTCTGGTAGCGGCTGCCTCTGGTGCTGCTGTGGTGCAAACCATGACTCTCATTTGCTCGCTCTTTGAGGCTCGCGACTTGGGGGAGCCTTCGGATTTTCTGGGCATTCAAATTGTGCGCGACCGCGCTGCTCGCTCGCTCATGATTCATCAAGGACCGTATGTGGAAAAGTTGCTTGCGGATTTTGACTGTCAGGGTGTGGTGCCTGTGTCTATTCCCTGCAAAACTCAGCTCACGGCTACTGGGGAGCCTCTGTCTGGGGAGTTGGCTACGCGCTATCCATCTATGGTTGGATCTCTCATGCATTTGTCCAATTGTCAAACACGGAACAAGAATGATGAGGATCGCATGCTTCTTGCCGTGCGCAACCCGTCATGAATACGTACCCAATCAGTGTCAAACAAGTCACAAACCAACCTCATACTACTTCTCTACCAACACATGCTTGCAGGCGACGTGTTCGTTGAAAAAATTTGGTGCTGACACATGTCTCATCAACACATTAGTGGCACTCACCGTCTCGCCAACCAATCGTTCACCGCCCAAGCACCATCTTTCTAATCTTTTGCAAAAGATTAATAAGATGGTGCTTGGGCGGTGAACGATTGGTTGGCGAGACGGTGAGTGCCACTAATGTGTTGATGAGACATGTGTCAGCACCAAATTTTTTCAACGAACACGTCGCCTGCAAGCATGTGTTGGTAGAGAAGTAGTATGAGGTTGGTTTGTGACTTGTTTGACACTGATTGGGTACGTATTCATGACGGGTTGCGCACGGCAAGAAGCATGCGATCCTCATCATTCTTGTTCCGTGTTTGACAAAGTGGCGAGCTAGTGGGACATATTGAGGACATAGCGGACTCATTTGCTGCGCAATTTGGTGGTAAGTAGTGAGGAGCAGTGACTGGGGCTGGAAAAGGGGTGAAAAGGCGGGTAGGTGACTGTGCATTAACGGTCTTGTACCAGGGTCACGACGTAGTAGCGTTTGCGTCGAACGCGGTGATGACACCCAAATCTTCAGATTCACAAGTGTGCATTAATTAATCGCAGCAGACAATGATCTTGATTTGTGTTACGAGGCACATATAAGGCCAGAGCTCTGCGTTCCTTGCCACTTATCTCTTCATTTCCAAGCCTGCACCGCGTCGGCAAGCTGCACGGATTCCGACAAGCACGCAAAAGGTACGTTTCAGCTACCACATGTCATGCAGTTGGCGTAAGTCTTGCCAATTTTGCAGACGACGAACGTTTGTGTTGCGACATTGTGCAGTAAAGGAGCACGGAAAGCGGTATGAAAGCTGTGCCAATAGTGGCGACACGCGGCATGCGGCCAGAGACGTGAGTTGGCATCGTTCATGCAAAGCACAAGTCACCACATTCATAACATTGTACGCAGACATTAGTTGGTAGCATGCTGGTTGGCAATCAGTAAAAGGTAGCGAATCGGTGCGTAATTGGTAAAAAAGTGGTGAAGCGGGGAGGGCAACAGATTGGGCAGGCTTCAAATGCTCGTGCACGTGTCATGCAGTCGGCGTAGAAGCTTAAAGCGTGCACTTGGATGACAGGAGTAGGTTGGATTCGTACGTTTGTTGACGCAAAGCCGTCAAGCGGCCTGAATCGAGCCACTCAGGACGTGTTCATGCGATGCACACGTGCAGGGCGCAGGACGCAGGCTGCCACTGGTCACAAACGATGCACACGTGTCGCGAGGTTAATGCAGGCACGTATGTTTGCCACAAGTGATGGTGTGGTACATAAATGGTGACACATGTTTTCTGTGCGGAGTTTTGGAGCTTTTTGGCATTGGGCACTGGGGGTTTGGGTGTTGTGGTGGGGTAGTGGGAGTGTGCAGCTACCCTCGTTAAACCGAAGAGGGGCTGGCAACGTTATGTGCGAACTTTTTGGACCGCTTGCACACTTGTGCTTCTGTGACAGTGTGAGACAGCGTTTGACAGCATTTGACAGCGTACGTCGTGCAGGCTCTCTTATCTCTCTTCTAAGGGATCCGACGTTTGGCACCGGACTCCGTTGGCATCATCGGACTCCGCTGTAAAGTTCAAATTCAAGTTCGTACTCGAGTAACTCTCAAGTTCCTCAAGTCTCTCCAGTGATAGGTATGGTAACGCATGGTAACGTGCTTCGGACTCCGACACACGAATATGTGAATGGCATGTTTACAGTGGGCGCTTTGATGTCACGTTTGGGGGGTAAATGCATGCGTACTCACACGATTCGACACGAAAGCGGGATCATACTTGATGGAGCATGGGTGTAAGAGCATGGATGGTATGTGAGGCAAAGGGGTCGATAAAAGATATGATTTGGCTGCGAAGCAGCGTACATATTCTCCACCACGAAGGATGTGCGGCTAACCATGCGATTGAATTGTAGTGGATAGACTGATCATGGTTGGAGAGTGAAACTTTTGGAACGGAAGAGGTCAAAGCATTCATTCAGGTATTCGCTTTTAATGCCGTGCACAGGCACACGCAATCCGTGCTAATGGAAGCTATTGCTAAAGCAGTACACAGTTTATTGGTTTGGGGTTGTACTACATAGTGTCCTATGTGTAAGTTACTTTTGTTTGCACACAAAGGGTGTGCATGTGTGCATAGCTAGGAAGGGGGTAATAGAGTATGTAGCTCTCACGGTTAGGTATAGGGAGTGTGGATACCTTCGTTAAACCGAAGAAAGTGGCTGGCATCATCGGTTGTTGTTTAAAAAATAAAGTTTGGCGTGCAGTACCTTTTTGGATTCCTGGCTTCAAGCTCTACATAGCAAGCTTGGCACCCGTCAACAAGGGATCCAACGAAACAACTTTTCCACGGTAAGGTGCTCACGAGTCATGGGAACCGGACTCCGACACACGTTGCAATCGTTCGTTTTGTATATTTTGGTACTTTTGGTACTTTTGGTACTCGTGTCGAGAGAAGGTGTCGTGATTGGCCATAGAAAGCACTCGTTCTCGTACGATTCGGGCCGAAAGCGGGATTACACTTGATGGGCATGTTTGTGTTTGTGTGGGGGGAGCATGCCCAGGGACAGGTGTGTGGCCTGCCACATTGTGGCTAAGGGGGTCGATGAAAGATATGATTCGCGCTCGTAGAAGCGAACATATTCTACACCACGAATGGTGTGAGGCGAGCCATGCGATCAAAGTGTTGTGGATCCGTCCGTGGACGGATTGCGGTGCCAAGGGGGGTTAACTAAGTTAACGTCAAGTTTATTGGGGAATGGAAGAGGTCATCAAGAAACATGTCTTCATGTTTTGGTTCGCACGCCGCACGGAAAAAAGCGTGCTAATGGAAACTATTGCTAATGCAGATACAGTTTATTGGTTTAGGGTTGTACTACATGTGTCCGATGTGTAAGTTACTTTCTTTAAGAGCCAAAGCATGTGCATGTGTGCATAGCTGGATATCATGGCTTTCTAGCCACCTCTTGGGACCAGTGGAATGACTGGTTTGACTAGATGATGTGTTTGAACTGGTTTGCCAAAGCTTTCCGGTGGAGGGTGTGTACACATGTTTGCGTATGCGCAAGAATGAGATGCAAACGAGTGTACATGTGGGGAGGGTGGTTGGTGTAGGGATCATGTTGTCACTCGTTAAGAATGGGTGCATGTGTATCGCGAGATATGCAGGAACCGTAAATATGACACGGTGCAAGCAAAAAGAGTTCATGTCGTGACATGTGTGTGCAAGGTAGGTTATTGCTTATTGAGTTGGGGTTGGCTGCTACCCTCGATAAACCGAAGAGGGGGGGCTGAGGACAGATTGCGAATGTCACTGCTTGCTTGCTACACCGTCACCTGTCGACTGAAAGGGTGCGTGTGCCTTGCAGACCAGTGGAGTATTGGAAAGAGTCGGACGTTGACACCGGATTCCACCGGCACCAAGGGTTTCTTCGAGCGTCTCTAGGAAGAGGTATGTTGTACCGAGCTTCGGACTCCGACACATAGTTGTGTGGATCCACGTTTAGTTTGCTCTCATGGTTGGGTCGGCTGCGAAGCTGCCAACTTGCCACCGTAGGTGGCGAGCACTTAATGCATGCGTACTCACACGAAACGAGCGGAAAGAGGGATCATGCTCGAGTGTGGCATGTTTTCGCGCGAAATAGGAAGGATGTGAAGCTTGTACGTCGTCACGCATTACGTCACGCTACGCATATCTCGAGTGACGTCGTCATGAACATATTCTCATTCTCGACCACATACAGACGTCCATCTTTCAAGCAAGGCATTAGCCAAGCGGATGACTTGGCTTGGCGCGTTGTCATGCGTGTGAGAGTGTTTTTCAAGCATTAGCGCATCAAGGGTACCGGTTACATTCGCATACTCTCCATACTTCTCTTGAAATAAATATAACATGCATGCTTTCAAACGTGCCAGAATCGCTTGATTGACGGCGGAAGCGAGATGATGCACATGGCACCTGCACTTATCGTCGGGTGTGTGTTACTTGAGTGACTGGCATTTTCTTTCAATCATGGTCTGAAACTCGACGTCCTCACGAATCTCATGGGTCACGGAACTTTATCAAACGTCGTGTTGAATATATAGAATCAACATGGTGTCTGTGGCATTGGCATTGGATGCTAAGCACGGAGGCACGGCAAAATCGAACTAATCTAAAGGGTGTCACAGTATAAACATACAAATAAGAGAGAGTATGAATAATATATATTTATATCATATTTGTGAGTTACATTTATTAGTGACAGATATCCGTGCGAACCGTGCGAAGCTCAGTAAAGAGGGTTAGCAGCAACGTCATGTAGATGTCGTTCTTTTTACGGGCATGCACGAAGCTCTCAAGTACGGTTAGAAGCTGACAATGGGCATGATGTTGCGCATGCATGTGTTTCCACAACAACCGTATTGGAACTACTCGAACCGTGAGCTTCGAAGTGATGGATGGACATCACGTGGACATCACGTGGATATCATCAGTTGACAGATGTATGATCATGTTTGTGTGGTTTTGTTGTGTCTCTGAAGAGGAGTGAAAGGGAGAACATGGAGACTTGTTTCTGGGTCGGAATACATGTGAACGAAAGCTAAATCAAACGTTTGATTTAGCTTTGCCAGCCAATCCACCCAATTCATCCAACTCGCACAGCCATGGAAAATCATGTCAGATGTTGTTTAGAAGCAATGAATCATGCGTTTGGCTCACGAAACGGTAGAAACGCGTGAAACACACGGGGATGGTTAGTATTACTTATTCGTGAAAAGTTTACTACTCTCTGAACATTTCGTTAAAGAAAATAAAATTTTTATCTATACCATTCAGGTGGAAACGATTAAGGTGGCTTTGCCGTTTTTCTCTCATCCAGCGTTGATTATCTCGAGATAGTGGTACGGGGACAGTGATGGAGAACAACGGTAATTACTCTGCATCCAAAGGGTAGTCGGACAACGCAAGACTGGATTCTGTCGATTCTATCAGCCAATCCATGTCTTCAAGGTCATGGTTATTTGTTAGCCAAACCATGCGTTCGTCGTGAGCCGTTTTCAAACGCCTGACGCAATGTTTGACAGCTTCAGCTTCGCTCAAGTTCGGATACATGGATTGAAATGAGGCTCTCAGCCTGGGAGCCAGTTTCTCTTTGTATCGAGCTTCAAACACACGACCCATCTTCTAAATGCTTGATATAATTCCGAAACATATTTGAGTAGGCCAAAGAGCAGCGAATGCTTCAATTCAGCATGATTACAATGTGACGTGTACGTACGCGGTACGGAGTCGCACGCGGTACGGAGTCGCGTGGATGCAAAATGGTCGAGCAGAAACGCGTGGCTAGGGACGCGAACCTCGTTAAACCGAAACGATGTTGCTTATCTGGATCGAAAAGAAAAGAAAAGAAAAGAAAAAAGAAAATCAATCGGGAACCACGTTCGGGAGCCTGGACACGAAGTCACGTTCCTCCGGCATCTCGGTGATCTGTGATGGCCACGGGCGAGGCATGACGCATGGATCGGCACTTTGGCCGCGCAGGTGAGCCAAATAATCACGCCGACGCTTCTCGCGGAACCGCGCGACCTCGTCCCTGAGCGCGCGTGTGCACTGCGCGACGTTTCCCGCGACCGTGAATGGGACGACGACACGCGCGACCATGATCTTCATCGCAGCTTCGGCGTGTGCACACTTTGCGGTCGACGCGCCGAACGAGCGTGCGGTCTTTACGACCGCAAAATAACCGCTCTGTGGATCGAACCGTCTGGGCCAGAAGTTCTCCCTCTTGACCAGCGACTCCTCGTCAGTACTCAGGTCTCCGACGATCCCGAACGCTTCCCTGATCTCGTCGGTTGTCATGCCATACAGCGCATCGGCGAGCGAGTGACAGGCGGCGTTCAGAATCTTGGAGACATCCAGGAAATCAAGGATGGCGATCGTCTCAGCCAGAAGAGATCCGTCCATCGTCATCAGACGATCCGTGCCGTCGCACAAACTCAATAAGAGGGTGAGCGCGCGGCTCGTCAGGTTCGGTACAGGGATCGGACCTTCATTGCCACTTTCAATCACGTTGCGTATGACATTGCTGTGCATTGCGACGGACTTGGACAAAATATGCTCGACTCCCTCGAGGGTGACCAAAACGACGGTGTCCGCCATTGTGAGAGTCTGCGCGTGTTCTGCACGTGTGACCAGAACCAGTAGGTGTGTTTTGCGCAGATCGATGCCACGATGCCGCGGGCACCACGATAGTCGGTAAGGGTGCCCGACCAAACTGTAATTTTTGTTTCCTTCCCAAGACCTTTTGAATCTGGACTTTTTGGTTGGGGTCTGCAGGTAGTCGGCAAGGGTGTGTGATAAGCAACACATAAATAGGCTATACACTCGACTCGCGTTAAGCCATACGGTGTTTAAGACATACGATCTGTAGATGCGCGATTTGGGGGTTCCCGGAGCACGCCCATCACCACGTTGCGGGCTTAAATCGACACGCACTTTCTAAGACATACGATTTCAAGGGAACGGACGTGTATGTCTTAACCCGAGTCGAGTGTAATTACTTTTTTTGGATGTAAATTTGAGAATTATCAGTTTGCGTAATTACAATTGTAATACCGCAATTGCCCGGTGTTTGCTATACACTTGACTTGCGACATTCAATGATATAGCAATCACCAAGAAATTGTGGGACACCTGTAATATCCGATCGATGGGCCCTTTACGCTCGTCATTCATTCTATGGCGCCCGTGCCATATGTTTATGTTGCGTGAAAGTAAGGGCGCAATTCGAAATGATTGACGCGGGGACTGACATTTGAGAAAAGAGTTTAAGGCGAGTTGATGTGCATAAAGTAGGACCACCAGCAATGTCGCCTCCCCGAACATCTTTTCATGACACGTCACTCAAGATCCCTGCGGGCCCATTCGCGTCAGCCGGAAGGCTGCGCTCGGGGAAACTGCTGGGATCAGGGACCGGGTTCAGTAGGGCGTTGTCGAGTGTTGTAAATCAACATTGAATCGTCGGGAGCGAATAACCACTGACCCATCTGGCACTTTACAGGGCCGTCCCTACCCACTGTAGCATGCCATCAAAACCCCCATTCTCCTATCATTTCACGGTGTCCCATTATTTCTGGCCTCTGCTATAGGGCTGAATCAGACCACGCAGAGCCGGGACAAAGGGCTCAACTTTCTGGCGCTCGACACAACAGGTCAGGCCAATAACCGGCATACCCCACGACGTCCTCGTTGGCGAAGAACGTCGTCCTCTGAACGTCTGGGAACCAGATGATGTCGACGTTGCGATTGGTTGCCCGCTTGCCGTCCTGTCCTCGCACGACGATGCCGACGCTCATCATCGTGATTGCGAGGACAACTTTTGCGTCCGCGTCCTGATTCGGGTTCCCGTTGCCAAAGCAGAGCACCGCACGTTGAAATGCGGCCATGGCTTCGGCGGCGGTCTTGGTGCGCTCGACCTTCATGATGACGTGGCCATGCCCCCCGAGCCGTGCACGTTCGTAGAGTTCCTTGTATGACGGGATGTCGTCGAGAACGCGAATGTAGCTCGTCGCCATTTTGGGTGGTTGGTTGCACGTGTTTCTCATGCGGGACCGCCTTGAAGCCGCATGCCCAAGATCAGTCATCAAGTCGAGTCTGCGCATGTTCTGCACGTGTGACCAGAACCAGTAGGTGTGTTCTTGCAGATTGATCCGGCGGTTCGCGCGCCACGCAAAACACACCTACCGCATTTTGTTGACATGCGTAAGATGCGTGTGAAAAAAACAGCCATGTACGTGGTGGTGGAAGAGTGCATCGGCGAGTTGTGTCACAGCGGCGTCAGTCTCCTGCGCGCATTTACCGATTTGGCAGCTGCAAATGCTTTCGCAACAGCGTACCTGGACGAGAACTATGAGCAGGACACGTGGGAATACAAGCCCGAAACATCATACGAACAAGGCATGGCGGTGGTACGGGCATGCGACTTGGAGGGAGAAGAGGTCGTCATACGAGTAGAGGAATGTCCGTTGGATTGATTGAAAGTGTTTCATCGAACTCTGGACGAAGCAGTCATCGGAATGGAGTTGCCTGAAATCGCGGCGCCGACGCCGCTCTGAACGTGTTGATCTGCATGTAGTCGGGTATGGGTGTTCAACCAAATTGTAATTTTTAATTCCTTCCCAAGACCTTTTCAATCTGGGACATTTGGTTGGGAGCTGCATGAAGTCGGTCAACCTGCCCAACCGAATTGTAATTTTTGTTTCTGTCTCAAGACCTTCCGAATATGGGATTTTCAGTTCGTGTCTGCAGGTAGTCGGCAAGGTGCCCGACCAAACTGTAATTTTTGTTTCCTTCCCAAGACCTTTTGAATCTGGACTTTTCGGTTCGGGTCTGCAGTCAACATTCAGATATTTATATAGCATGTGCTGATAATTGTCAAATTTACAACCAAAAAAAGTAAGTATAGCCCATTTAACTGCCATGATGATGTATTCATGCATTATTGCTTGGGTTGAGCAGGCATCCCGACAGCATGCAGCCGCGATCCAAAAAACCCAGATTCAAAAGGTCTTGAGACAGAAACAAAAAATACAATTTGGTTGAGCAGGCATCCCGACAGCATGCAGCCGCGATCCAAAAGACCCAGATTCAAAAGGTCTTGAGACAGAAACAAAAAATACAATTTGGTTGAGCAGGCATCCCGACAGCATGCAGCCGCGATCCAAAAAACCCAGATTCAAAAGGTCTTGAGACAGAAACAAAAAATACAATTTGGTTGAGCAGGCATCCCGACAGCATGCAGCCGCGATCCAAAAAACCCAGATTCAAAAGGTCTTGAGACAGAAACAAAATTACAAGTTGGTCGATTCCCGCAATGTCCGCAAGTTGGTCGATGCCCGGACCCGCAATGTCCCGCAATGTCCGCCGTACCCTCCATGGTGCCCGGAACCTCCACGTTCGACAAGGTCGCGGTCGCATCTAATGTTCTTTGAAGCGGTGCTTCGAGATTGGCAGTCTGATTTCACGCGCGAATTCAGCAAGAGAGGCGTCTCTACACAAACCACCGGGTCGAGCGATTGGAGAATATATTTTGAACACGACGCGAAAGTGCGCGTTGCACGTCGCGAACCATTGCATTCAGGATCTCGACTTCGTCGTCGTTGACGCTCAAACCCTGCTTTGCGTCGAATACCAACGTGACGACGAGCTTTTGCATTGTCGTGGTAACGGCTTCGTGAAGAGCCGCTGACACGGAGTCTGGCGGTACCGTGCCGAGAGGTGGTATCCACCGACGCAGACACTCCAAAACGGGCTTGAGGGCTCACTCGACTGGAACTGATGCGCAGAGCGTGTATTGCGGATCATGCGAACCGTGCGAGGGTACGCCGGCACCATATCATGTGTGGCTGGAGCTACGCCCTTCGAAGTGGCAGAGCGTGCCATCATTTTGATTTCCGTGTGAATGTACGGAACGAGGTTAGGCGTCATCGTGCTCATGATACAGTTTGTGTCAGAAAAAGCGTGACGTCAACCATGGCGTAGCATACTTCGATCTCAACGGCCTCCCTGTGTGAATTAGATGCACGATGCGAAACCGGTCTACCAGAACGCGTCGTAATCTCGTCACAATAAATGCAAGCCCTTTGTCAAAGTAGATGGCAAAGATGGTCGACGGACATACGCTCATTCGATGCGCGGACGGGTCGGCGGTCGTGCCGATTCAGTTGGCCAAAGAATCCCGCGTCCTCGCCAGCATTGCCGAGTCGGCGGAAGGTTACCCGGTCGTGCCGCTGCCACGGTCCGCCGTCGACCTACTCGGTATATATTTAACGGAGGGAGCACCCAAAGTTGCCCCCGAAATGATCAGCCTCGCCAGGGCCGCAGATTTCTTGGATGTACCGGCGGCACGTAAGCGTGCGTGCGCTGCCATCAGCAACCTCCTTCGAACGAAGAAAGTGGCACTCGACGCGCCACCCCTGACGAGTCTTCCTCCATCCTGTCTCCAAGAAATCGCCCTTGCAACTGACCGCGACACCTGTGCGGAGATGGCAATCGCGAACCCCGGTCTCTTGGACCACCTTCCGATCTCTCGGTTTATGCCTGGAGGATTCCACGTTTGCACCGAGTGCGCCGACCGGTATTGGGATGCCATCAAC
This sequence comes from Nuphar pumila, assembly GCF_984573655.1. Taxonomy (NCBI): domain Eukaryota; kingdom Viridiplantae; phylum Streptophyta; class Magnoliopsida; order Nymphaeales; family Nymphaeaceae; genus Nuphar; species Nuphar pumila. The sequence continues at coordinate 22,437 of NW_028323698.1, read as the reverse complement.
GGTTTGGTTATCGGGGCCCAGCACAGGTGCGTCGAGAGGCAACATCGCCAGGGACTAGTGTTTGTGGATCAGCACGATGAATACGACAGAAAGGTCAGAGATCATGGAGATGGACAACGAGACGATTCGGACTCCGATGTCTCCTCCGTGTCGTCGATAGATTTGGACGATTTCTTCGAACGCAACATCGATATGTTCGTCCAAGAGTATGGCTTTGAGTTGGATGCCCAATGGTCGATGACACACGATGAGCATTGCGACAACTCCATTTTCAAAGCAATTCTGACATACGCCGTCGGCAGATACTTCCATGCGTCGTAATAGTCCCTTCCGATCGGCACGCAGAGATGCTTCACGTGCGCAATGGCCGACATTGGCGCGGACATGAAAGCTGACATGACGCGGGCCGTCCATGAACTGTGCATATCGTTTGCCGCAGAGCGGGCACATATCAGCATTTTTGACGACACGTACATGAACCTTTTGGTTCGTGTGGCTTGGTTCTGTCGGTTGCCTGACAATTATATACATTGCTATCCAGCGATGTCAGGGCACGCAGCGAAATCGGGGAATTCGCTTGGGAGGGATTATGTGCGTGCCCTTCAGAACCCTGTTGCACGTTCCTCGATCCTGGTTAGTGTTGCTCGCTCATCACCTACCGCGACAGAATTGCAGTGTTGTAATAACCAGTCGCATGCGAGTAACGAGGTCTTTTGGTTCGTGTGGCTTGGTTCTGTCGGTTGCCTGACAATTATATACATTGCTATCCAGCGATGTCAGGGCACGCAGCGAAATCGGGGAATTCGCTTGGGAGGGATTATGTGCGTGCCCTTCAGAACCCTGTTGCACGTTCCTCGATCCTGGTTAGTGTTGCTCGCTCATCACCTACCGCGACAGAATTTCAGTGTTGTAATAACCAGTCGCATGCGAGTAACGAGGTCTTTTGGTTCGTGTGGCTTGGTTCTGTCGGTTGCCTGACATTTATATACATTGCTATCCAGCGATGTCAGGGCACGCAGCGAAATCGGGGAATTCGCTTGGGAGGGATTATGTGCGTGCCCTTCAGAACCCTGTTGCACGTTCCTCGATCCTGGTTAGTGTTGCTCGCTCATCACCTACCGCGACAGAATTGCAGTGTTGTATTAACCCTCAACTGCTGCCCCCTCTCCCCCCTAACCCCCAACCCCTACGGGGTTGGGGGCGGGGGAAGAGAGGCCCGAGGTAGGTATATGTTGACAGCTTTGAGCTGTCACCAGCCCCCTCCCCTGCTCTGTCCGCAATCATACCACGAGAGCGAAGGCCCGTTTTTCCCATAACGAAGCCTTCTGCTAGTCGGCGGTTACCATCAATTTCTTATTTACAACGATTCCGCTCCACTTTGGCACTCCTTGCACTTTCTTGGGATTCGTGTTGTCTTACTGACTGGATGGCTTGGTCCACTAAGTGTGCTGCAGGTAGCCTGACTGCCTGCCTGACCTGACCAGAAGACCACGAGACCAAGACTCAAGACGGCTGACTACTCCTTCATTGCCCCCAGGAGCCGAATGCCTGAAGATCGTGGGTGACCTGATCCCCGGTACAGCGACCGCTGTTAGCCCCTCAGTTTACTTCTTCGCCAGTGGAACCATATCCTTTACCTGAGGAAAAAGGTGATTCTATCTCGAATGCCCCACTGTTTGCCTCGCAATCAGAGTATGCTTGTACCCGCAAGTTACTCTGGCTCCCACCGTAATTCTTCGTACGGTGTTCCGCCTTGGGCAGTTGCGTCTTTTTCAATTCGCGCTCGCTCGCAGCCCCTCAGTCCCTGCTTCCGCCCCTCCTTTGCCCCCAGCTGCCTTTCATGAGATAGAGAATTGGGTGATACCTTTCCAGCCCCCTTTTTTTCCCGCATCCGTTCCACTGCCCCCAGGAGCCATAATCCTGAGTTTAGAGACAGGGTGATGCGCCCTGTCTCTAGTGTCCCTCAATTGCCCCTCATTCCCTACTTCCATTCCATTGCTGCCAAGAGCCCACTTTCTTGAGGCCTGCTCGGCTAAGAGCATCCGCGCCGCGGCTACACGGGAGTGTCCTAGAAACGTGCCAGTACTCCTTGCTGTGAACAGGAAACCCAACACTATGAAAACAAATCAATTAAGGGGCGCCACCTCTAGCCCAACGTCCCAAGGAGGCCGGCGAATTACCGTCGCGAGCCGAATGTCGGGCCAGGCTTCCGACCAGCGGGTGAGCGCAGGGGATGCCGGATGTCGGGTTCCCACGCAAGCAAATCAAATTCTTGGTATTCCCGACAACAGCGCTCATCTGACTGCCCCCCCGATCCTGTCGGATCCCTCTCCAGTGCAAGAGGAGACGCAGACATGCACCATACCTCGCGCCCCGAGCTCCCTTACAACACACTCGGGTGACCACCAGGGAGAGACTCTCCCTAGCGACTTGGAACCAGTCCTTCCCAAACGAATTAGATTGGCTTTCTTTGGACCCTTGGACTGTGTTACCTCGCGCTCAGCTTTCCTAATGTCAGCCAATGCAGCAACGATGTCGGTTCTGAAAGGCTGTCACTACAGCCGTCAACGGAACAGTGCAAACGGCATCCCTTTCTTGGTGCTCAGTGTCCGCAAGGACGCGGATATCAAAAAGATCTGGTTGGCAGGTATGGTACCGTTCGTATTTGATCTCAACCAACACTTGAAGCATTCAAAGTGTAGAGTGGCCCTTTATGATCAATTCTCCTGGATGTTGTTCCCACCAAACGATGAGCGCAATATGACTTTGGTAGCGCCGGAAGGAAACCCCACGCTTGCAGTTCACAACAGGTTCTCTGTTTTGTGCGAAGCTGGGGCGGTTGGAATGAGTGAAGAGGCCACCGAGCCTCGCGTGGGCACAAGTGCCCACGCATCGGCAACATTTGCAGCCACTGTTGCCAGGAAGGATAAAGGGAAGTTCAAAGCGGGTTGTTTGAACGTCAGAGGCCTGAAAATTGCAAGCCAAAGTGATAAGGTCTCTGACATTGGCGCAGTCCTGCGGGACAAAGGAGTCAACATCTGTGCAGTTCAGGAAACCTGGCTTGATCCCTCAATCGATGAAATAGTGCTGCCCGGTTATCAGTTTGTGGGATCAGCCGGGTATCTGACTAGCACACGCCTTGGCGGGGGCACTGGCTTCCTTATTGTTGATGACATGGTATCCGATGTTGATACACTGGTATGGCGAGGAAAGAAACATACACAAGCAACCTGGGTACGAGTGAAGGGTACCAACAGACGAAACCATTTGGTAATCGCCAGCGTCTATGTCCCTCCGGTCTCAGACACTCGAAGTTTGGCAGATGTGACAGCCGACTTTGAAAACCTGGCCATTGATATTGAGCATTGGAGCAAGAAGAGCAAGGTCTTAGTTTGTGGTGACCTTAACGCTCGTATCGGGAATAGCAGCGGCGAGACCGCGGCAGTTTACCCAAGAGTCCCCCGCTTTGGAGAGGACACCATCAATGCAGAAGGCAAGGCGTTGATACAGTTGTTGGCACAATGTGACCTGTTCTCCCTCGGAAACCGGTTCGGCCCGGAGACACAGTACACCTGCTTGAGGACCCAAGGGAATTCAGTGGTAGATTATCTACTAGGTCCTCGTGCCCTGCTGAAATGTGCCCGCTCAGTCACCCACCACCCCCTAGACGACGACACAGACCATGCGCTGTTGTGTGTCGATATCCCCACTAAGCTCGAGAAACGGCCTGTTAAGCCTAAGACCAATGTCCGATGGCGCCTCAACAAGTTTGAGGACCAAGCCGTGGCGAAAGCTTATCGTGATCTCATGTCCGAGGAGGTGGCGGCAGCCACCGGTAGCCTGGGTGAAATGAATGAGGAGAGTTCGCAAAGCGAAATCGATTTGATTGCAACTCAGATCACTGATATTATTGTCAGGGTAGCAAGCTCCACGATCGGGAAGAAATTAAGCAAGGGCAGGCGCACTGCCCCTTGGTGGACCGCTGAGTACAATGAGATCAGAGTGAAGAGCCAGCAATCATACGAGCTAGCGATGCGCACTAAGGACCCACGAGACTGGGACGCTTTTGTGTCCCTAAGGAAGGTTAAGAATCTGCTGAAGCGAAAACTTAAAGCTCAGCAGTCGGTTGCTGATCAGCTGGCCACGGTACAACTTTGGGATAAAAGTTATGGTTATAAACGTGCGTGGCAATCAGCAAAGCAGTTGAGAAACTCAAGAGCTGGTTTCGCTCGGAAAGAGTCGACGGCCTGTCAGGGGATCCAGGATTCGCAAGGAAACTTTGTGAATACCCCCCAGCAAATCGCCAGTGTCTTCAAGACACATTATGCAAAATTGGCAAGTCCATCGGAAGATCCCGATTTTCTTCAAGACCATCGGATTCTGATAGAAGCCGACTTTCAGAATTGGCAAGAAGAGGGCAAGGACGTGTTCCAGCCAGAGTTGGATGAGGAGTTTACGGAAGAGGAGATCAATGGCGCCATAGATAACCTTCCGCCACATAAATCGGCCGATAGCGATGATATTACAGGCGAACTGATCCGAAATGGTGGAGGAGAATTGAAAGCCCTGCTGTTGTCTCTGCTGAACCGGGTTTGGCGAAATGAAAGTGTTCCCACGAAGTGGGGGACTGGGATTATAGTGAGTCTGTATAAAGCTGGAGATTCCACTGACCCAGGAAACTACCGGGGAATTACGCTCATCTCAATCATCCGCAAGTTGTTTAGCACCATGGTCCGGTTACGGCTTGAAAAAACGGTGGGACTTCATGAGTCCCAATGCGCTTTCCGGGAAGGACGTTCCTGCATCGACCACATCTTTACAATGGCTCAGATGGTGAATGAGTCAGGTGCAACAAAGCAGCCCCTTTATGCTTTTTTCCTGGACATTAAGAAGGCTTACGATGTGGTCTGGAGGGAAGGTCTTTTCTACAAACTGAAAGCTAAAGGAGTAAAAGGCAAGATGTGGCGGGTCTTGCTAGACTTGTTTTCAAAGTCACAATCCTCGGTCCGCATTGCTGGCGAGATGTCGGAGTCGTTCCCATTGATGGTAGGCGTCGGCCAGGGTGACCCCCTCTCCACCTTACTTTTCGACATCTATATCGACGATCTGCTGGAGTCGTTGCATACGGCAGGCGGTCCCAAAGGAGTTTGCGTTGCACAAGGGGTCGAGGTCAGGGCCCTCACATACGCGGACGACCTTAATGGTCTGACACTGAACCCCCAGGACTTGCAGGTCAGTATCGACCATGTGGCTGAATGGTTGAAACGCTGGCGTATGCAAGCAAATAAGCTAAAAAGTGTGGTGATGGTGTTCCATCCCAAGGAAGGTGAATCAGCGAGCGTCCCAGCTGAGCAGCGATTGAACACCTGGACACTGGACGGACACGCCCTGTCGCAGGTGCAATCATACAAGTACTTGGGAGTTTGGTTCACAGAAAGCGGATCTTGGGATTTACATGCAAGCCAAGCACTGGGCAAAATGCGAGCTGCCTTGGGGTACTGGAGGCCACTGCTAGCTTGTCATCGTATCCCGATCAAAACCCGCGCAATGATGATCCAAACCTTCATCTATAGCTCAGTTCTGTTTGGTAGTGAGGTCTGGTCAACCTCACAAGTCAATAGACGCTGCTTTGACGTCGTCGCAAAGGAGGCGATGCGAGCAGTGATGGGATTGCAGTGTTCAGAAGTGGCCTCAGAAGTCTTGTTCACAGACTTGGGCCTACTGCCCCCCTCGCTTCTAATGGATGCCTCTAAACAATGCTATGACAAGCATCTGTCCACTTTACAGGGAACTCGATGGTGTAAACTGGCAAAAGCGAATCGTTTCCCGGGGCACAGAGCAGTCGGACGCCCGAGGGTAGGGGCCAATTGGCAAGGAGAGGTGCAGAAATTTTCAGCGGACATTTGCCACGACCTGAATATCTCTGACATCTTCAAAGCCCCTACAAAACAGCAGGTCGCTAGGCGAATCTCCTCCAGATCTCAAGGGGGAGTGCGTGTAGTGAATGTGCCAGTGCTGGAAGCAGAGGCGTTGCCTACTAATGAGGTTGATAGGCAACACCTCCTTGACAATATCTGGAGTGGTACTTAATTCAAGGGAAAGCCAGATATGTTGCATCGCCGCATTCTGCGGTGCCATGGAAGTGGACGTGCATCGGTGAACAACCACGCAGGCTTGCACCATATCTGTCAAGTTTGTCCTCTGTTCGGGCTCGTACTATCATGAGCGCTAGGAGTGGTAAGCTGTTTGCCCTGCGAAGCCGACTTCAAAATCAGACTTACGAGTTTGTGGATCCCGTACAGTATCACTGCAAGGACTGCGATGAGCATTTGGGGGATGCTCACACAGGCTGTGTTCACTGTACCGTGGATTGTCCCATCTTGTGGCCAAACATAGACCAATTTCTTGAAACGGTTGGAGGTCTTGGATTACAAGGTGGGAATTTGGCAACTAAATTGGAATCTCTGTTGGGAGTTGATCTCCTGACAAAGATTTTGAGTGTGGGTTGCGACGATCTCCCAAAGGAATTGACGGGTCGTTTTTGGTCAGCCGTGGCTGACCTCCTTTCTTGCAGGGTACAGGACGAAGAGGATGAAGACATGTCAGGTCAGGTTATGGTAAGTCAGGCTGGTCCAGGTACGCTTGCCTCAGGTGATGGTAATGATAACTCTGATTCCCAAGTAGTTCTTGGAGTTGCCAATGTCCATGTGGATGCGGTAGTGTTGTAAAAAGATATATCATCATCATCATCATCATATAGCCTATACACTCGACTCGGGTTAAGACATACACGTCCGTTCCATTGAAATCGTATGTCTTATAAAGTGCGTTTCGTATTAAGCCCGCAACGTGGTGATGGACGTGCTCCGGGAACCGCCAAATCGCGCATCTACAGAGCGTATGTCTTAAACACCGTATGTCTTAACCCGAGTCGAGTGTACGCCCTAGGTGGCACAGTACCCGAATGCTGTTAGAAAGGCTCATTTGAGCGCAGGTTCAGTTTATTTGTGGCCATGAGTGTATGACATCTCGCTTTTTTTTTGCAGAATAAAGTAAATGTGTCTCAAATTCACGTGTGACCAGGTTGAAAAACTCGTTAGTATCGGCGCAGCAATCGGCGGCACAAAGAAAGGCGGCTTCGCGAAGCTTTCGGAACATGATCAACTGCACCTCAACTACAAGGCGCATCTGCAGCCACGGTTCGAAGTAGCGCATAGGTTCGATGGAACCAAGGGAACCATAACGGTGACCGACATAGTGACGTCCGCAAAGGCAATCGGGGAATACTTCATCAAATTGTCTGGGCCTGAGAACCACCACAAACAAGCGGTGACAAATCTCTTGGACCTGCCAAGCGCTTCAGATCTCGCCAGACAGCTTCCCACGCCGCTGAAACATAACGAAAGGCTTGTCAAATCGCATTATTTGAGAGACGCGCTGGTCTCAGCGGTGGTGTCAAAGAAAAGAGAACTCAACGCAGATTTCCGTGCTCAGTGGGAGGCAGAGCGGCAGACCACCAAACCAGCGAACGTGCCGAAATGGCTTGTAGACATGCACAAAATGACGCTCTGGACAGGTATTTTGATCGTTGTGATCGGCGCGGCTCTGTCTGCACTTGTTGCCGTCGGGGCGAACTGGTGTGTGCGCCTCGTGAAGGCTGCGAGGGACAAACGGCTTCAGGCGGGTTCACGGAACCCGGCAAATCCGAAAGCCATGAAGGAGGCAGTTGATGGAGCGGCGATGGAGATCAGCCCGTTACATCGAGATGAACGGGCGTCACAAGTTTAGTCAGAAAGAAGTCGCCCAGGTCAAGGCCGTAATTGCCGGTCAAGCATCCCAAAACTAGAATGAAAACGCATCGGTTTGACCTATATCAGGTTATACCCATCGCCAGCTAAAGTGGGACACCGCCACCTCACTGGTCTCGCCTCTTGTTGGCGAATTTAGAAGTTTCGCGACTTGAGAATAACAAAGTATATGTGAACAAACGTGAACTACACTCTTTTGCGTCTCTTGTTGGCGGTGTCGGTGTGTTTGCCCCTCTCCCTGTCTCCCTTCCTTCTCGCAATCTCCACGGCCTTGCCACCCTCCTGCGCCTCGCTGATGGTGAGATAGTGTCTTAATGCACCAATTTCAGCAGGGTTCAGTGGTCCCATCGATTCCAGTTCCTTTGCCAGTTTCGGCTTCGAGTTTTTGATGAGCGCACGCAGCTCGGCGTCGACCGCATCGATCTCTTTCTTGTCGCGCGCTTGGCGCCGACGCTTGATCAGCGCGAAAATGGCATACATGACTCCTGATGTCACGAGCGCTGTCAGCAGCATGTATTTGGACGATGGACCCCAAAGCCGTGGCATTCGTTTCTGTAGCTCGGACAATCATGCTTTCGGGCCGGTGATTTCGGGCGGGTTTGCCTGTTTCCAAACTTGGCGCAGTTCACGAACATGTGTGGAGCTCACGTCGCTCTCTATTTCAAGAACTTTGCTGATTGCTTCCCTATGTCCTGAGGAGCTTCGATGTCGCGATGGTAAAGCCACCTGGCCGCATCCCCCAAACCCACAAGCTCGGCAGCCGCGATGACATCTGGAACCACAGAGGGGCGTGCGCCTACGAACTCCAACCACTCCGCGCCTTTAGGATCAATGCTGGTGTCACCGCCTCGAGTCATGCCCGATATCCTTTTCTGCGCCAATTTTATCAGACGGTCGGCCATTTTATATCATACAGTCTGCAAAAAAAAATATATATAACGAGGGACGAGTTTGTTTCGTTTCAGACCTTTTGAATTACGAATTTCATGCCGGTCTGTCGCGACACTGGAGTGCAGATCGCAGCACAGCAGTGTCTGCCAGCGTCAGGGCAAAGCGCTTGTGCGTGCGCATTTTCGCATTGATATCGCGTGCCGCTTGGACCAAGTTTGCATCCAAAGCGGCTTTCGCTTCTTCCCCCTGTTTCGGCGTCTTTGCCAACCTGTGCTTTGCGGCACGGACCATGTTGACGACCGTGTCCAACTTGCAGGACGTCACCTCGGGCGAGAACAATGCCAAAGCGTTCATCGAAGACCCCGGCCGACGCGACCGAATGTCGGAGATCGGTCGTCGCGCAACTGACCTTGTCATTGACGGGCTTGTGCATACACTCGACTCGGGTTAAGACATACACGTCCGTTTCCTTGAAATCGTATGTCTTAAAAAGTGTGTGTCGTATTAAGCCCGCGACGTGGTGATGGGCGTGCTCCGGGAAACGCCAAATCGCGCATCCACAGAGCGTATGTCTTAAACACCGTATGTCTTAACCCGAGTCGAGTGTACCACTTTTCCTCGAGTACTCGAAGCCGCGTGGTATTTCAAGAAATGTGAAGGGTTCATTACAAAAAACCGGACTATGGGACCATCTGACGATACAGTGCCACCGACTGGACAATCATACATCGACTGCCGCCGGACACACGCGGACAACGAGACACCCTGGCTTAAATACAAAACACAAGTTCGCGAATCCGCGGTCAGGGTCATCCTGTGTCAAGTTGGCAATGCATGTCTTCACGTCCTTGTTGGGTATGGAACTAAACAGCTCGCATCCAAACATGCGGTTGACGTGAGTCGTATACCCGAAGTCGACAGAGGTCTTGGGAGGAAACGGGGTCGCCTCGAAGAATGCGCCCCAGCATGCAGGAGTGCGCTTGATGATCAGTTTCACCGAGTACGTCTCTCCCGCGATTGTCACGTCGATGGCCGTCGTCTCATCGTAACCTGGTGCTGTCACGCCGTCAGGCTGTCGCACAGGTTCCGCCTTGCATGCGATGAGGGCCTCCGATGTCGTCTGGCTGACGACGAAAAGCGACAATGGAGGCAGTAGGCGTAGGTGCTGCTTGGTGGCGACCAGCCTCGAACGACACCCGCACCAGATTTTGCACCTCGACATGAATTCTATGGCACAGGAGTCTGCGAGATCTGACATCTCACTCGGCACGAGCAAATCGGTGCATTTCGCGTCGCAGCACAACGCCGAAGTAGACAGCCATGCGAACCTGGTCACGACCGTGCCTCTGTCGTATGCGTACTTGACACACAATTCTCGGGACGCATGAGGAGCGATGGCGTCCCAGAACGTCGGGATGTCTTCCCTCTCAAGCAAGGCGGGCGAGGACATGGCCGCGGTGAGCGCGGAAGCGTCGGTGAAGCGGACGCTGGCGGCGAGTATTTTTATCGCAGCCTCCTTCGAGAGCGCGGCGCCACCGATATAGGCGGCCATGCTTTCTATGCAATCCCAGGCGTTGAGATACGTCAGGGACGCAATCGTGTCGACGATTTCCGTGACCGTCAGCTCCTTGGCGCGCTGCAATGAATCAGGTCGAAGGCAAACTTGGCAGAGGGTGCGTCGGCCGGCTCAATGTAGATCACCGTGTCCAAGGAGCGCGTGAACCGTGTCCCGGTATGGTTGACCAGGTCGCTCGTCATGACCTCCAGCTCCTCGGAGCCAACGCGGAACGTCACGACTGCCGGCGCATCCTTCACCAGCCTCACCGTGTCGGCGAGATCCTTCTTGGAACGGAGCTCCAGGAGCTTTGAATTGAATGCAGCCGGAGCCAACGCGATCGCCATCCTACATGCAACGAAAGTCAAAGGATGTCGGGAGCTCGCGACCTATCAGCTCACCTTGCTTGCAACGCGATGGCGTCCAGGGCCTCAGTTGGCACAAGTTCAGCTGCAGGGGCAAGGATGAAAAGCAACATACTCTGAGAAGTAATGCAGATCTTGGCGTACACCGAAATGCCGGGCACTCAGTGACCAGAGAGCAAAGGAATATCCGTGAGGCCAGGTTTGGCGTCGAATGATTGCCCGGCAAATGAAATTTAGCCTGAAATTGATGAAACGCGTGGGGGGGGGGGGCTGACACCCCCGTGACGCAGAACGCGGAACGCTACCTCGGATAGACAATCTACAATGTAACCGATAATGCGAGGTTTCGACTCGCCGACAGCTTCTTGCAGCGTGTCGATGGGCACGAAATCAGCTGCTCCGTGCTTGCAGATGTGTCGACATACAGTACACAGTTGGCACAATATCATCCGCCCAGCTGCTCCGTACTTACAGAGAATTGATACAGCGCCACGTACCCAAAATGCACGGATTCATTTCATTTGAAGGAGGCACGAACCTTTCACGTTTGTCAGCCGACAGTTAGCCCACTGACACCGTCGATCATCAAATGTGAAGTGATGTGTATCGGAAGCTTCCACAATGCAGGCAACGAAGACAGCATAGGTCTGCCATTCACCTGAGCTTAAGTGATGGTGAATGGTGCCGGCTTTGCCGGGTTTCGCGTCTTGCCAGATCATGATTTGATGCGAGGGGGGTCTGACACCCCCGTGACGCAAAGCGCGGTATTATCCCTGTCATCGATCTCAATCACAATATGAGGTTTCGAAATCACGGTTTTCGTGCAGCCGACAAAGACCGTCATCGCATATATGCCGGCAATCCACTGTGCTCGCATATCAGCCGGCAAGCCATTAATAATCACAGATGTATCTGCGTGTGCCCGACCAGAAGAAGCTGTGGTGCGTTCCCTTCGAGCCAACTCTGTACCTGGACAAAGGTACCGCTGTTGCACGTTGCATGCTCGTGTTGTTGCAGTGCTACTGTTTTGAACCTGTGTTCGAAACAGGTTCGAATTGGATTCGAAACATGTCGGATCGTGGAGCCTACTCCTGACACTGGAACTGTATGCAGCTTTTGGCACCATGGCGCAACGCATCCTAGCCCTTGCCAAACGGGAGAGCTTGAAGTATGTGTCCGCGCGCATCGTGCAAGGATACAGCCACACTACAAACGTTTCCGAGGACGAGATCATAGCGGACCTGCAAGCTGCTGGCTGTGTCAAGCTGTCTGAAGAAGCAATCGAGGCAGAGATTACGGATGTAGTGTTCGCAGACATCATGGCCGTCATCCAGAAGCAGAAACGGTGCGTTTGTCAAGCATTGTGCACATTGTCGCCGGCAATGCCGGGTTTGTTTTCGTGATTGAGTCGCGACTCGAACCGTTTTCCCAAGTGTCAGGGTTTGCCGCCTCAAAATTATCATCATCCTGTACCTGCTGAGCAGATATTGCACAGAAGATCTCGTACATGATTCTTCGAGACATGTACGGGTCACGTGTGCTGCAATGACCATCGCACATGCCGGGACATGCTAAGCCGAAAAACGCGATTGCTTTTCGAGGACTGTACGCGTGTGAATTGAGGCACGGTTCATGATTGTTTGCTTGACGGAGGCATGATTTGCAGTATGACCCCTCGTCCGGGAGAGACGGAATGGTGGCGTCTGCCGCGCGCGGTATCATCCCTCACTCAGCTGGACCGCTTTGCCTACCGGTTTGATGTTGTCCGCTGGTGGCCTGATTTCGGGGACACCGACGACCGCTGGGTCGTACGCGTTCGTGGTTCGGGCGAAGGGAGGTGTCGCCAAAGCAGTCATCGACAGAAACTTCACGATGCTCGTGGCGACCAAACCGGTGTGGACGACCTTGGCTACTCTCCCTTCGACGGCTCAGAACGTGGCATCCTCGATCCCCGACCTGGTGGCCACGAGCGCAGGGACATACAATGTGGTTTCGGGGTCTTTGCCTGCAGGCGTTTCGCTGTCTGCCTCCGGAGAGTTCACGGGAACGCCCACGACGCTTGGGTCTTCATCGTTCACGGTTCGCGCTGTGAGCACATCCAGCTCAGTAGTGTACACAGACCGAGCGTTCACGGTGACCGTCGAGCCGGTACCCATTTGGTTGACTGCATCGACTTTGGCCGACTATGCCGTAGGGTCCGCTGTCTCCGTACAGATGTCTGCGACGTACGCGGTTTCGTGCGTCCTCGAGACTGGGTCGCTGCCGGCAGGGACCACTCTGACCGGGACGGGTCTTTTGTCAGGGACCGTTGGGACTGCAGGCACGTACACGTTCACGATCAAGGCGGTTGGGTCGGCTGGTAATGCGACCGCTTTACGCACATTCTCCACTGTCGTCGCGACCACGCCCACGTGGACCACCGATCCAACTCTCGCTGCGACGGGGCGCGGTGTCGCTGTTTCTGTCCAGCTGGCAGCGACGAATGCTCTGGCGACTGGGTACGCGGTTGCGAGCGGTTCTTTGACGCCAGGAGTGGCTATTTCGACATCCGGAACTTTGACGGGGTCACCCACGACTGCCGGGACGTACGTGTTCACGGTTCGGGCGCGAAGCACCGCGTCCGCGACGGTTTATGCGGACAGAGTTTTCACGCACGTCATCGTTCCGACCCCTTCGTGGACGACCGCGCCGGCTCTGCTGGATGCGCGGAACGGTATTGTCTATTCCCAGCCTCTGGACGCCACGTACGCCGTTTCGTACGCCATCACCACAGGGGCTCTGCCTGCGGGCCTGACTTTATCTTCGGTGGGTGTTCTTTCCGGGACGCCTACCGTCTCTGCATCGTACGGGTTCACGATCCGGGCGACAGGGTCGGCGGCCAACGCGTACGAGGACCGTGCATTCACGATCGTCGTTGCTACAATTCCCGTCTGGACGACGAGTCCAACGCTGACGATCGAGAAAGGTGCAGTATATTCGCTCCAGCTGGTGGCTACCGGTTCGTCCGCGTTCACAGTGTCCACGGTGACTCTGCCTGTCGGTCTCACATTGTCAGCCACAGGTCTGCTCGCGGGTACGCCTGCCGTAGATCAAACTGCCACATTCACGGTGCGCGCTACTAGTTCTGCGGCGTCCGTGTATGCCGACCTCGCGTTCACGCTGATCGTCGCCGCTTCCGGGCCAGCACTGAGGTACGTGCGTCATCGGTCGGTGCAGCAACAATCGTGGTCCAAAATGTTCCTTTTGGCATCGGACGGGAAGGTGTATGGATGCGGAAACAATCAGCTGGGGCAGATCACGGGTACAGTCGGCGCTTCTGCTAACGGTCTGACGCAGGTCCCTAACTTGTCAAACATAGTCGAACTCGCGGCAGGAGGCAGCGGTCTATTGAACTTCGCCAAGGACGCGTCCGGTCAATGGTGGACCTAGGGGACAGCGCCCGGTCCGGCGTTGGGAACAGGTAACTCTTCCACGACCTCATCTGCCGTCGCGCCCACACAGTGGACCGCCCTGGCCAACGTCGTCCGAATGGTCGTAAACGGTTGGGAAAACAATTACATGTGTACGTTTGCCAAGACATCTCTCGGTCAATGGTACTACTGGGGATACAACAACGCAACGGACTTCAGTGTATTGGGCACCGGCAACACAGCTTCGGTAGCGACGCCGACCTTGTTCACTGCGTACAACAACGTCCGTGATTTCTATGCTGCAAACATGGGGATGCTCATGCTCCTCGAAGACGGCCGCCTCTTCGCGACCGGGCTATTGGATGCTACCGCGAAGACGACGTCGTTCACTCAGGTCATGACCGATGTCAACAAAGTGTTTGGAGCAAACATCTCGTACGGGACAATCGTGCAAAAAGCGGACGGCACTATTTGGGGTTGGGGTTCCAACGACTGGGGCAACCTAGCGACCGGAAACAAGACCGCCGTCCCATACACCGCGCCCGTGCGTCTGACGGCCATCGAGGCACTGGCTCCTTTGAAGGACATCGTCGTGTCCTTCCCGACGACATTCGTTTTAAGGTCGTCCGGACAGGTTTGTGCCTTTGGAGCTTTGTGGTACGGTATGAACTCCGATACTCAAGCGTTTACGGCATACACCGTGCCCAACTTGCCCGCCATAGAGTACGTGTTCCCGGGAACCGCTCACACTACGTACGTGACCTCCGATCTGAAGGTATACACAGGAGGTGAGAACGGAGGCCACTCTCTTGGCTTCACCGACTCCACGGCAAGACGGGATCCACAACTCCTGACGACCAGCTTCACGCTTGCGCCTTCGGTGGCGCCGACCTGGAACACCTCGACTTCGTTGTCTCTAGCGGGCAACGTCTCCAAGCGCCTGGACGCCAGCGACGCGGGCACGTACGTCCTGCAGAGCGGCTCGCTTCCGGCCGGGCTGTCCCTGAGCTCGGACGGCCTATTGTCCGGAAACGTCGCGGTTTACGGGACATCGTTCACGATCAGGGCGTATGGCGCAAGTGCAAGCCTCTTCACGGATCGGACGTTCACGATATCCGGCGATGTCTTCGCAGAGTACGACTTCTCCAGCACATCCAACTACAGCGGGAACACGTTGTACGATACTTCCGGAAACTCACGCAACATGACGTTGAGCGTCGCCCCGACATACACCACGACCGGCGCCATGTCCCTGGACATCGGGTCTGTATCTACGAAGGGTTTGACAGCATCGTTCACCGGCAATTTCACGACCACCGGTCTGTCGATGGAGTTTCTCTTCAAGAAGACGGGAAGTCGATGGGGACCTGCCATCTGGCCCGCATCCGGCACTGGCGCTGCTTCCGTTCTCATACTAGACTCGCCGTACTACATCTACACCACTCTCGCGGATGTCAGCACATCCACGACGCCGACTACGACGCCGAGCAACACGTGGATGCATGTCGTCGTGACTGCTGATGCGTCGGGAAGGTACACCTTCTATACGAACGGCGGCCTCATGGGCCAGTCAACGAATGCGGGGATTGCTTTACCCAGCGGCACTTTGACACTTGGTTTCGGAGGCTTGGACGGCGCTCAATGCATCACGGGATACGTCAGTCTTATGCGCTTTTACGCCTATCCGCTCTCCGCGTCGCAGGTCACCGCGAAGTACGTCGCCGCAAAGGCGAAGCTGCCGAACAATCCGTACAGCTTGCCATAGGCCGGGACATCGCGCATCATGATTGCGACCGCCACCCGACGGTCTGCCGCATATTTTCTGAAACTGTACGCTCATCAGATGCAGCATCGTGGTTTTTTTTCGACACAACCATCACCCCCCCACCCCGTGATGCCCTCAGCGAGAGGCAACTTGTACACGGATGCTACGACCTCGTCGTCGCGTCTTTTCAACTCGGACCCGACGAAGTCCGCGATCGTCGCAGTCTCGTCCCTGGCAGGTGCAGATGTGCCGGTCGTGTCGTTCTTGCCGACCGAGACAACGATGCATGCGTCTGTCGTGCCTTCACCCGGTCTGGACATTTCAGGCGCAGATGTTCTGCACACGGTGGAGATGCCGACCATGCGTGACGTTTCAGGGATCCTGACCATGAACGACGCCGAGGTGCCTTCCCTTTCGCTGGGTGGCGGGCTGTCGTCGTTCGCGCCTTCTCTGCTGTCACCCGACACGCTCGCTGTTTCCGGAGGCCTGACGGTGGCGTCCGTGCGCCTGGGCGCATCGGGACCGCTCCTGACGCTCGACCCTGTCTCGGACCGGATTCTTGTCGACGGGCGCCCTTTGGTATACGTTAAGCCGGGATTATCCAACGTCCTGGTGTTCACGTCTGCGGACACCCAGGACCTCGATTTCATCGTCGAGGGACAGGGGTTCAGTAAAGTGTCCCGCGTACACATCGAGTCGTTCGATCCCGTCACGGGCGTTCCGATCGTGAGCGTCGACGTCGCGGACCTGTGTGCCATCGATGTCGAGCCCGAACGGTTATGGGGAACCATCGCTAACTACGCGACAGTCGTAGGCTCGTTACAGCCACCCATTTTACCAACGTACGACCTGCGTTTGTCGGTTTATGTGGACGGTACCAAGTACATGTACGACAAGACGTTCCGGTTCGCGGAGGACCCCTATTTCCTTCCGATCACCCTGCCCAAGAAGGTGGCCGACCCGTACCCGGCGGTGACATCCGTCAGCATTCTCACACTCGTCAGTTCGGGCCAGAACACGCCAACGGCCACGCTCAAGTACCGCGTCGTCGCGTGTGCGGTACCTGGAATCGACCCAGAAGACCTGACGCCAGCAGACGGGCTCAGCGTCTCGACGCCCATGTCGTTGCCCCCCGTCCTGGTTACCCAGAGGACGCAGTTCCCCATCTCCATCAAGCTGTTCGTGGACGGCCACGAGGACACGCGATCGTCCGAGCCCAAGAGTATGCCGTTCGCGATCGACCGGCCCGTGGCGGTCCTCTCCAAGACGACCCTGAGCGTGGTCAGGAGCGTCGCAGATGCCAGTCACGATACCGTTCTGTCGACAAACTTCGGAGGGCCATACTATTGCGCCAACCTGCCTGCCGGCCTTTTGCTGGATGAGGTCACGGGCGCTGTTTCGGGAACGACCGCGGTTGTTGCAGGGACGTCGGACGTCCAGATCGAGTGTCGGAACATTTTGGAGGGCCAAACGGTGTCGACGTTCGTGACGTGTTCGTTGAAAATCGCCGACTTGCCAACGTGGACGACCGCCGCGCAGCTCGCAGATGCAGGTACGACGGTCGCCACGAGCGTCCAGCTCGCGGCGACGAACGCGGTCGCATTCGAGCTCACCGCAGGCGCTTTGCCTGCCGGTTTGTCGATTTCCGCTGCTGGCCTGATTTCGGGAACGCCCACGACTGCTGGGTCGTTCGCGTTCACGGTTCGGGCCAAAGGTGGCGTCACCAAAGCGGTCGTCGAGAGAAACTTCACGATGCTCGTGGCGACCAAACCGGTGTGGACGACCTCGGCCACCCTCCCTTCGACGGCTCAGAACGTGGCATCCTCGATCCCCGCCCTAGTTGCCACGAGCGCAGGGACATACACCGTGGTTTCGGGAAGTCTGCCTGCCGGCGTTTCACTGTCTGCCTCCGGAGTGTTCACGGGAACGCCCACGGCGCTCGGGTCCTCGTCATTCACGATTCGTGCGACGAGCGCTTCGAGCTCGATCGTGTATACGGATCGCGCGTTCACGGTGACCGTCGAGCCCGTGCCGATATGGTTGACTGCGTCGACTTTGACCGACTATGCCGTAGGGTCCGCAGTCTCCGTACAGATGTCTGCGACGTACGCGGTTTCGTACGTCCTCGAGACGGGGACGCTGCCGACAGGGACCACTCTGACCGGGACGGGTCTTTTGTCGGGAACCGTCGGGACGGCAGGGTCGTACACGTTCACGATCAAGGCGGTTGGGTCGGCTGGCAATGCCACCGCGTCGCGTACGTTCTCGACCGTCGTCGCGACGACGCCAACAAGGACCACCGACCCGACACTCGCGGCGACGGGGCGCGGGGTGGCCGTTTCTGTCCAGCTTGCTGCCACGAACGCTCTGGCGACGGGGTACACCGTCGCGAGTGGATCGTTGACGCCGGGACTGGCTCTGTCAACGTCCGGAACTTTGACGGGGTCACCCACGACTGCTGGCACGTACATCTTCACAGTTCGGGCGCGAAGCACGACGTCTGCCTCTGTTTTCGCAGACAGAGCATTCACCCAAATCATCGTTCCAACACCCTCGTGGACTACTGCGCCCGCGCTGACAGATGCGCGGAACGGGATGGTATATTCCACACCTCTGGATGCGACGTACGCCGTTTCGTATGCGCTCGTGAGCGGATCGCTTCCCACCGGCCTGGCGTTGTCCACATCCGGCGTTCTTTCGGGCACGCCGACCGTGTCTGCATCCAACACGTTCACCCTTCGGGCGACAGGGTCCGCAGCGAACGCATACGAGGACCGCGCGTTCACGCTCCTTGTGGCCTCCGTGCCGGTCTGGACGACGGCAGCCAGCCTGACGAACATCGAGCCGGGCGTCGCTGTTTCGTTCCAGTTCGCCGCTACCAATGCCGTCAGCTTCGCGGTGACGACAGGGTCGCTGCCCACCGGCCTAAGCCTGTCATCGGGCGGTCTGCTGACGGGCACCCCGAGCGCTTCGGCGACTTACATTCACGATCCGTGCGACAGGGAGCTCGTCGGTGGCGTATGCCGACCTCGCGTTCACGCAGATCGTCGTCGCGACCGGACCCGCGTTGAACTACGTGCCGTACCGTGGCGTGAGCACCCGCCAACAAAACTTCTTCACAATGCTCTCCGACGCGGGAACGCTGTACGGAATGGGAATAAACAGTAGTGGCCAAATCACCGGTTCTGCCGGAAGCCCGAGCAACACTCCAATCCAGGTACCGACTCTGACGAACATGAAACGCACGTCGGCGCGGGTTCAACATACTACTCTTTCGCTCAAGACTCCAACGGTGCGTGGTGGACCTGGGGCTTACACGGCGGTGGATCCAGGGGGGACGGGTCTACCACCGCGGGCGTCGTCACGGCACCGACTCTGTGGAACAGCGTGGCCAATGTAGTGCGCATAACATCGAGCGAAGGGAGTTCGTTCGCGAAGACCTCCTATGGAGCATGGTATCGTTGGGGAAACAATGGCCAAGGAGAGTTGGGCACGGGCAACACGACAGCGGCCCCTACGCCTCAACTGTATGCGCCCTTTTTGAACATCAAGGACGTATTCATGGCGATGTACTGCGCGTTCACCTTGCTAGAAAATGGGGAGCTGTACGTCATGGGCTACACGGGATCAGGGGGTTCCGTTAACAGCCCGACGTTCGTGATGTCTGGCGTGAAAAACGTCATCAGCGCAGGATCGACTCGATCGTACTACTTCCGCAAGACCGACGGGTCGATCTGGGCGTTCGGAGACAACGAGTTCGGGCAACTGGGCACAGGCAATACCACGGCAGTCCCGTACACCGCGCCCATCAGATGCACGGCGATCGAGGCCTTGGGTACGGTCAAAGACATCTGTGCCAATCGAAACGCTTCGGTCTTCCTCATGTCGGACGGCAGCGTTTTCTACGACGGGGACGACGGGTCTGTGGTTGTCCCTCGCCAGCCAACGGTCGCTCACGTTCGTGGGGAACCTGAGAAGCGAGCCGTCCGTCTGTGGGTCGTCGTTCAGAGTCTCCCATCGGTTGTAGCCGAGTCCACGCAGGGTGGATGCCGGGTTGGAGAGACGCGTGCTCTCCCCCTCTGAAATGACGCATGGCGCGTACATCGCGGTCTTGGAGGCCCTTGCGGGTTCCGGGAGATATTTCATGGACGGGTCGCGACTGGATTTGCGCGTGATTCCCAAAAGGTCGCTGCTGTCGTCGATATCGATCGTGGGCCCGGGGTGTTGACGCCCCGTGCACACGTGCTCCCGCCTGAGGGACGCCGGCGATGCCGACGATCCGACGATATGGTCGTACGGCCCTATAGACTCCCTGATTTCGTGAGCGTACGTGCCGGCGTCGTAGCGCGTGTTGGTTAGGAGATGGATACCCGACATGTTCACTTTTACTCACGGAAGAGATTATTTTCTGTGTCCGGAGCTGTCCGATGAAATCTAGCTTGATGTTTCGGGTCGCTACACCCATGTGACTCAATAACTGAACCGTGCCCGTTAGAAGCATTTGACACCACGTTCGTGCAAGCAAGTGCTGGCCCATGGAATTTGACACTCAGTGCGCTCTCGTGAGCCGGGGTTTTTTTTCTTCAGAGCATTTCATGACATGTGCTGTGTCCCATCGAGAAATCATGAAATACAGCATGGGGTTTCGAGAAGCTATTGTGAAGGCACACTCCTTTCTCAAACATCATCGCGTCACTGCCAAAGTATTCGGCTGCGCGGTGGGGTCTGTGCATGCATGGGTGAATGATGTGCCCGCTCCCCCTCGCGTCAGCAAATTCGACCGGGTCATCACTCCTTATGCCCGTCGGCTCGTATCAGCTGCGTTCGACGCCAACCCCTTCCAAACACGCGAGACTATTCGAACCGTACTCGCAGACATCGGGATCGACGTTTCCGTGAAACTCGTCGCCGTTCTGATACGGTCCATGGGATTCTCGAAGAAGCGCAGGCGAACGAGGGTCGTGAAAGCCGGGTCCGAGCAAGCAGCTGCCGACTTCAAGAAAGCCTTCCCTTCACACTTGCCTTCCGGCATGGTGTACGCTCTCGACGAGATGGGCGTGTCGGAGAAGACGTTACCGATTTACGGATACTCCCGTAAAGGATCCCGGGTGTACGTCAACCAGGCGAACGGTTCGTGGAAAAACCGCTCAGTCATCGCATGGGTTAACGCCGCGGGCATGCACAAGTACGCAGTCCAGACCAAGGCGTTCAAGGCGACGACGTTTGCTGATTTCGTCGATACGCTCGACTTGCCGAAGGGTGCTCACGTGGTCATGGACAACGTCCGTTTCCACAAGGGCGACGTTGCCAGGGCTGCATTTGCACGTAACGGGATCGTGCCCATCTACATCCCTCCGTACCAGCCCGACTACAACCCGATAGAGAACGTGTTCTCGTTCGTCAAGCATCGCATACGTATGTTGCAAACACAGGGAGAGTCTGTGGACGACGCAATCTCCGCCTCGCTCCAGACATGCGACCCAATCAAAGTCGGAAACTGCTTCGAACACCATGCGCGTCTCGTACGTAGCTGAATGAGAACTACTGCAGCATTCAACGACTCGGACATGGCATCGTTCACGAAGCGCTCGGCCGGTCTGAGGATGTAAGGTTTCGACGGGATGTTGCGAACTTCCAGAGTCGCTGACATCACGGCAGGCACGATCATAGGAATCGGTTCAAGCCATCGAAGGTTATAAGACCCTCACGGGTTTACTCCATACTGTTGTCGTCAGTAGAAATCCATCACCTGGCAAGCGGCTGAATGTGACCTACCCTCAGCATGCGCGGAGAGCAGGGCATGGAGAAGTGTGCGCCTGGCGGTCGCGTCGTTTCAGCCCAATTTAGTTCCTAGTGTACTTGCAATCAAACACGTCACGCGAATGGCCGGCGCATCTCGACGTCCGAACTGGGTCGCAACGTTCTCTGCCGTGTCCGCGGCAGGGAAACAAGTTGGGGCTCGCTGGGTCGACGTTTCTGAGCTCACGAAGACCGTCGAGATCGATGTTGTCGGGCCTCCAGGCAGCGTGGCAGCTGTGGTCCGAACAGCGCCTGCAACGAAAGTCATCTGCGCCGAGCGCCTGGACGCTTCCTCCGTGCTGAAGAAGCGGGTGGGGACTGCACCGCAATTCATCGACGCCACCATCGTGCAGACGAACTTTCCGGCTCTGGCTGTCGGGGACGATCCAGCATGGCTAGTGTTCATCCCTGGCCGTCGAGGCGCGTTCCAGACCGCCGAGATGGCCATGGTTCAGTTTCCGGAGCTCTTTCCGAACGGCCCTGGGCTGAACGAACCGAACAAAGTCGCAGCCTCGCAACAGGTGGTCGGGCCGGACGGAGAAACGCTCCACGTCACCCTGTCCGTCCTGCGAGCGCGCGAGCGAATGAAGGAGCGGGATGGCGTAGATCCCTCCGGAACCATCGAGTTCAGCGTCGCCGACCTCAGGTCCATCATTTCGAGGCTTGTTGGTCCCGATGAGTTCGCGGCGTTCGAGCGGGCCCCAAAGCACGTGCTCCTCAAGATGGCGCGGGCGCGCGGGCTCATCACGACGGCCGAGTACGACACGAGCATGCCGCAAGACATGAACACGATGAAGATGTACCTGCACTCCCAGGTCCCCGACGAGCGGACGCTCGAAACCCT